>NC_133327.1:226044784-226348534 GCF_042186555.1 Aquarana catesbeiana
TGAAGCGTCAAGAAATGTTGTATGCCGGCTAGGTATAGCCGAATGGTATTGTAAGATAAGGCCAGCTGAGTGTGGCAGTATGAAGTGAAGGCCAGTACCCGTTTGACATCTGTTGGTCCTTTACGGCAGGATGTGAGAAATTTATTGAACGCCTTCCAAGCTGTCTGGTAGGCTTTGAGTGTGTTATGAGAGAGTGAGTGATTGATGAGCTGCGTTGCTCCTTGTAAATGTTGAACTAGTCCAGGGTCAGTTGTGACCAGACAGGGATAGGGGCCGACACTGGTTCGGCTCCGGGAACCTGTTTGAAAAAGGAGGTGTAGTTTAAACGTGACAGTGCGTCAGCAGCTAAATTGTATCTGCCTGGAATAAATGCACAGTGTATGTTAAACTGATGTTGTAAAGACAGTTGTACCAATCTGCACAGGAAGGACATGACTGCTAGGGATTTGGACCTGCCTTTGTTAATGATGTCTGCCGTGGCCTGATTATCAGTGGTGAAGACTACGGTTTGCCTTGTCCAATGGTGACCCCAGAGTTGTGCAGCTGCCACTATGGGATAGAGTTCGAAGAGGGAAGATGTTCGAATAAAGCCGGGTATCAACAGTATCTGTTGAGGCCAGGGTCCTGAAAACCATCGGTGGCCAAAAATTGCCGCAAAACCTGTGGAGGCTGCAGCGTCTGTCACCACCTGGGGTGACTGGGCCGAAACCATGGGTATAAATAGGGATATGCCATTCCAGGCGGACAGGAATTCCTCCCACATAGATAGGTCCGCTATTGCTGCGGAGTCTAGATTTAGGATCTGGTCGGGGTCTTGTGTTTCTGACAGGAATCTCAGCAGGCGTGACACGAAGGTGCGGCCTTGTGGAATAATTCGCATGGCGAAATTAAGCATTCCCAGGAGAGATTGCAACTGCTTTTTGGTGCACCCCTTGGTGTGGGTGAATTTGTGAAGGACCGCCCTGATGCGGGTTAGTTTGTCGAGGGGGAGACTGGCTTGCATAGTGCAGGTGTCTAAGTTGACCCCGAGAAAGGTGATGTTGTGTGCTGGGCCGTCGACTTTGTGCTCGGCGATGGGAACATTGAGATTTCCAAATATCACTCTGAGTTTGTCGAGGTCTTCTGGGGGCTTGCTGGGAGGTTCTATTAGTAGGAAGTCATCCAGGTAATGGATGACTTCTTGGCACTGAGCCTTGTGTAACAGTATCCAAGCAAGGGCCTGAGCGAATGTGTCGAAGAGCCAAGGACTACTCTTCGAACCGAACGTCAGTTTTGTGACAAAATAATATGCCTCCTTCCACTTGATGCCATGCCAGCACCAAAGGGATGGGTGGATAGGCAGGAGCTTGAAGACATCCGAGATGTCGGCTTTGGAAAGCCAGGCACCTGTACCTGCTTTGAGGATTGCTTGTATCGCCATGTCCACGGAGGAATATTTTAGGGAGAATTCTTCGGAGGGGATCAGGGAATTGAGACTGGGGATGTGGGAAGAATGAGGCGCAGACAGGTCGTACACCAAACGTAATTTATTTGTGAATTTGCCCTTGACAAGCCCAATAGGGCTGACTCTCCAAGTGCTGAAAGGGGGCTGAGTGAAAGGGCCTATAATGTACTCTCGGTCTACTTCTGCTTGTAAGAGCCGATCTATGGCTTGTTCGTCAATGGCTGCTGAACGAAGATTCCCACATTCGTAAGTACTGTGGGGTAGTGAAATGAGGCCGGTGTGAAAGCCTACTGTGAAGCCCTGGATAAGGTAGGTGGCCAGGGAGGGGGTGGGATGTGAGGTGAGGTAGAGTCCTAGCCATAAGACGTTGATCCGGCTTAGTCATGCCCTCTTCTGTTGTTTGACTTCGCACAAGTTTCTTGGGTGCGCTCTTTGGCATAAGGTGCAGATGTGGAGTAGGCGGCACTGACTGAAGTTGCAGGACCCGTAATTGTAATTATTGCAGATGGCTGCCCCTCCCACGGTTCGGACTGGGCTTCCAAATTTGTCCACCTGAGGCGTTTGTTCAGGGGCCGACTGACCCTGAAGTGCACCGGAGGTAGAGGGAAATTCGAAGGGACGTCTGGTTGTCGCATTGGCGCACCAGGTGGCAGCGTGGGTGGAGGACTGGCAAATCGCACACAGGGGTGAGCGTAAGCCGGCAAAATGGCGGCAGAACAGCTCTGTGTCCATGAGACTCCAATTTGTTGTTGTTTGGAACTGTGTGAGTCTGGCAGCAGCCTTTGCAGAAAAGGAACGGTGGTAGTCGTAAAAGGAAAATCCTCCATACTTGTAGCCCAAGTCTACTACTGTATGGAGGTATAAGTCCAGCTCTTCCCTTCTGCTGGGGGCGGCTGAGCATAGGACGTCTCTCAGCATGCCAAAGGCCAGGGTGAATTCTGGGACGGATAACTTGCGGTTCAGTCTGGGGTCTTTGGCTTTAAGGACCACCGATATGTCACCCCAGGAGTAGGCCTTATTTTCTGCCAGATCGTGCACAGAAATAAGGAGAGAGGCTAGGTTGACGTCCCTGCCGTCCAAAATGTCCTTCCTGATGCTGGTTGGAACCAAATGGGAGGGGTAGACAATGGGGCTCCAGCCTGAGGTACCTGCAGGAAGGGGTGTTAAGGTTTGGGTTGCGGTTGGGTCGGGGATAGCCGCGGCCGGTCGTGCCTCCAGGAGTGCCACCCTGGTTTGTACGTCTGTGACCGAGGTAGACAGGGACGACACCATCGTGTGAAGTTGTGAGATGGCTGAAGATATTGACTGGAGGGATGCCTGTTGGGTACTGGGTCCTGCTGCTGGTGGGGGAAAGAGGAGTTTGAACAGCTCGCCTTTCCTCGCTGTGGCGGGGAAGGGCACACCTCTGCGTCTTAGCTCTGCCGTCAGTTTGGGGATAGTCCATCCCCTGAGGGACTGCACGCTGCCGCTCTCTGAGACCGGGGAAGGTGACAGAGGGGCCGTGAAGTCTTCGCTGCCGGCCTGCGACATGGTTGATCTGGTGAGAATATCCTGTCTTTGAGCTCTTATTTTTGGTTGACTGTAACCTATTGAGGGTTACAGTCAACAGTTTTTTCTTTGATTCCCTGAGTCATACTTACCCGACTTATTTTCTCCCACTTTTTTTTTTTTACCTGGGGGGATATCGTCCAACCTGGTGCAGGGTGGACCTACTGAACTTTGACTGACCTGGAGGAAAATGAAAGGTGATAGTTCGTGAAGGGTTTGCTGACTAACTTGAAGCAATGACTTGTATGGTGCTTACAATCTTGTGACAATGAAATGATTTGAAATGTTTGCCTTGATTATGAAATGAGTGAACTCCATGACAGATGTCCGGCTCGGTCGTGTCGTGACTGATCCGACCGTGAACCGGGCTCTGGAGCATGTACTGAAATGAGGCAACTGAAAAACATTGGTGCACACCGGGACGAATCGGTGCATGTTTGATGCATCTGGATTCGAATCGGAGCGCAGTAAGAAACGAAATGAGAGAAATGTTTACCTTGACCGAGGCTCGAATTGGTTGTGCCGCATTTTGCGACTGGCAACGCACCGAGCTCTGGTATAGGTATGGATACGGCCGAAACAACTGAGGCATTCCGTGACGAATCGGTGCATCTCGGATGCGACTGGTTTCGAAACGGTGATGCGCTGTGGGAGTGAAATGGTAGCAATTCCATGACAGAGATGCGGATCGGTCGCCCGATATCTGCGACTAGCTATGATCCAGACTCTGGAGCATGTTTCAGAAATGAGGCCGAGCCCTGGGGCACGCCGTAACGAATCGGTGCATGGAGGATGCGACTGGATTCGAAGCGGAGCGCGGTAAGTGCAGGTGTAACATATTGTTTGCCATGACAGAGGCGCAAATCGGTCGTGCTGCTGTAGCAACTGACTACGAATCGGACTCTGGAGCATGTACTGAAATGTGGCTAATACCTGGGGCACGCCGAGACGAATCGGTGCATTTCCATGCGACTGAATTTGTATCGGAGCGTGATACGTGGAAATGAAATGATAACCATGACAGAGGTACGAATCGATGAGTCATAACGACTGATAATGACGTGACTCTGGAGCATGTACTGAAATGAGGCCGTAACTACTGGGGCACACCGGAGCGAATCGGTGCATCTTTTAGGTGCGACTGGATTCGGATCGGAGCGCGGTACGTGACTGAAATGAGAAATGATTTGAAATGGTTTGAAATGTTAGAAATGTATTTAGAAATGTTTCAGAAATGAGAAATGATTGGTATCGAACTGACGTGGTTTGAAAAGATTTATGCATTTACGAATCGCTATGGCTGTCTACTGACACATGTTTAACAATTAAGACCTGTCTGAAATGAAGCGACGCTTGCGTCGCTGTGGTTTCCTCAGATAACGCGAAATGGTAACATGACGACAGTGCGAGTAATACACATGCGGTAACGTTCGTGAAATTTGCGAGTGATTCGTAATTCTGATATCACGGTTTAGTGACATGACATAACGTACGTAAAAACAAAAATCCGAGGGGACCCTACCTGCGACAGCCCAGCCAGACGCGTGGTGCGAACGAATCGGTAAACGCGGACTTCAAAAACTCTCGGGCACGGAGATCACGAATGCGGGAACTTGTGAGCCAAGTATTTGCGAACGCTGAAATCGGAATAGTCGGCCTAGTGACGTATATCGCGCACAGGAAACCGACAAGCACCACAGGTGAGCGGGCTGCTTAAATACCCCCCGGGCTCCTCCCATAAATTCAGGCCACCATACTGGCCTTCCTACATATATATATATATATATATATATATATATATATATATATATATATATATGTCTTCCTCAGTTTAGGCCGATATGTGTTCTTCTACATATTTTTGGTAAAAAAAATGGCAATAAGTGTATATTGATTGGTTTGCACAGAAGTTATAGCTTCTGCAAAATAGATTTATGGCATTTTTAAACATTTTTTTTATTTTATTAGTAATGGCGGCGATCTGTGATTTTTATCAGGACTGCAACATTATGGCGAACAGATTGGACACTTTTGACACTATTTTGGGACCATTGACATTTATACAGGGATCAGAGCTAAAAATAGCCACTGAATACTGTGTAAATGTCACTGGCAGGGAAGGAGCTAAATGCTAGGGGGCGATCAAGGGATTAAATGTGTTCCCTCAGTGTGTTCTAACTGTAGGGGGGGGTCTACCTAGGACATGGCAGAGATCACTGCTCCCGATGACAGGGAGCAGTAGATCCCTGTCATGTCATTAGGCAGAACAGGGAAATTGATAGCGGGCCACCGGTGGACATCAAGTCCGCAGGACCCGTGGCGGGTGCCTGAGCCCGCTAGCCCAAGGCTTGACAAATTTAGTTTGAATCTAGGAGCCAGCTAAAAAGGTTAGGAGCCAGTTTTTTTTTTTAAATAACATCCTGCGGGAAGAACATGTAACATGTTCTCGAAGGTAAACTTTAACCCTTTCACAGGCAGAGCAGTTTGGTTCTAGAATTATTGCTCTCATTCCGTATGTAACATGTGTACCACAATCAATGTTTTCAGGCGTAGGCACCCCGCCACGTGAGTTTATGTGCATATATGTGGGGGTGGGGGGGGCTCAATTTTTTATTGGGGGTATTTTATTGTGCTTGGGTGTAACTTTAACTTTTTACAATTAAAAAATATATATTTTTTTTTACTCAGCTTTTTTTTTTTTATCACAAAATGTCCCCGTTGTGTTTTTTTTTTTTACTTTTTGTTATAATAAATATCCCCAAAATTATATAAAAAAACAAATTTTTTTTCTCAGTTTAGGCCGATATGTATTCTTCTACATATTTTTGGTAAAAAAAGCATATATTGATTGGTTTGCGCGACTGCAACATTATGGCAACATTATGGCGGACACATCGGACACTTTTGACACTATTTTGGGACCATTGTCATTTATACAGCGATCAGTGCTATAAAAATGCACTGATTACTGTGTAAATGACACTGGCAGGGAAGAGGTTAAACACTAGGAGGTAATCAAGGGGTTATGTGTGTCCTAGGGGGTGATTCTAACTGTGGGAGGATGGGCTACCACTGACATGACAGCGATCACTGCTCTCGATGACAGGGAGCAGTAGATCTTGGTCAGGTCACTAGGCAGAACTGGGAAATGGCTCATTTGCATAGGCATCTCCCTGTTCTGCCGCTCCGTGACACGATCACCGGAGCATGCATGCCCACTAGCCCTGCAAATTAAAGGGAATGTACAGGTACACCCATTTGCCCACCGCTGCCATTGTGCTGACGTATATCAGCGTGCGGCGGTCGGCAAGTGGTTAATGAGACATGCAGGGTCTAAAAGACTCTGCATGTCTCCCCTGTGCTCCACTGAATGTATTGCAATGCACATTGCACTGCATTACATCCTTTCCTGGCCCTTATTGCCAGCAAAACTGTCAACGGTGGCCCGGAAGTGAAGTGTGATGTCAACAGCATCCCTTCTACCTGGCAGCACCAGCTATGCTGGTCCCGGGCCTGCAGATGGACAAGCAGAGCCCGAGATACATAGCGGGGGGGGCGCGTGAGGTGTGTGCAGCATTTCTTTAAAGAAAGAAATAAAAATGTGTGTGGGTAGGGGCAGCTGGCGCTACCTGTATGGGTGCGTATCAATTATGTGTTAGCTGTATAGCTCAAAATTACTTGTGTGCTCTCCTAATAGTGAACTATAGGTGTGTTTGGGCAAATCCATGTAATAAAGTGTATATGTGCCCAATGGGATAAATATCCCGTACCAAAAAGTGCATCCAAATTGAATTGGTTTAGCAGCAAGGTGTATATATATATATATATATATACAAGTATAACAAAAAGTATCATCAGTGGTATTACCAATAATTATAAATAATAGGTGTAACTGCACACAACTTTCTACTATTGTATAAGGGGTTAACCTTATTTTACAATTCGTTCTTACAACTCCTGCAGTGGCTAATAGAAAGTCTCTTATCCATCCACATCCAGTGCCATCCACTGATTACATATTACCACTAAATCTCCACTGTACACAATTAGCGTGACAAAAAAAGAAAAGAAAAAAAATGTACATATAAGTATATAGCCCAAAGAAATATATATATGTAAAATGTGTATATAAAGTGACCAATTGTTTCAGACATATACCGATTGTGGCACAAATATAATATATAAAGAAAATTGTAGATAAAATCAATTTTCTTTATATATTATATTTGTGCCACAATCGGTATATGTCTGAAACAATTGGTCACTTTATATACACATTTTACATATATATATTTCTTTGGGCTATATACTTATATGTACATTTTTTTCTTTTCTTTTTTTGTCACGCTAATTGTGTACAGTGGAGATTTAGTGGTAATATGTAATCAGTGGATGGCACTGGATGTGGATGGATAAGAGACTTTCTATTAGCCACTGCAGGAGTTGTAAGAACGAATTGTAAAATAAGGTTAACCCCTTATACAATAGTAGAAAGTTGTGTGCAGTTACACCTATTATTTATAATTATTGGTAATACCACTGATGATACTTTTTGTTATACTTGTATATATATATATATATATATACACCTTGCTGCTAAACCAGTTCAATTTGGATGCACTTTTTGGTACGGGATATTTATCCCATTGGGCACATATACACTTTATTACACGGATTTGCCCAAACACACCTATAGTTCACTATTAGGAGAGCACACAAGTAATTTTGAGCTATACAGCTAACACATAATTGATACGCACCCATACAGGTAGCGCCAACTGCCCCTACCCACACACATTTTTACTTTTTATCTCATCCCTGAGGGGGTGAGCAAGGGGAGGCTGCAAGCCTTGGTCTGTGAGCGCGGAAATCTCAAACCTCTTATATTTCTTTAAAGAAAGAAAGTCTCACAACAGGGATTTGAAACAAAATTAGCACTTTTGATTTCTCCCATAGACAATTCATTATAGCCGCAAGTAGTTTTAAATGACTTTTTTTCCTTTAGAAATGTCATTTTGTGCAAGGACTGTTCTAAACACTGGAAAAAGGCGCCACTTTACAGGCATACTATAGACACCCCCCCAGGTATGAAATTTAAAGGAATATTTCACTTTTATTGTTTCACTTTAAGCATTATTAAAATCACTGCTCCCGAAAAAACGGCCGTTTTTGAAATTTTTTTTGCATTGATCCATGTCCCCTGGGGCAGGACCCAGGTCCCCAAACACTTTTTATGAAAATAACTTGCATATTAACCCTTAAAATTATCACTTTTGATTTTTCACGTTCGTGTCCCATAGACTTTAACGGTGTTCGAAAAATTTTTTTGCATGTTCTGCTGCGAACCGAACCGGGGGGGTGTTCGGCTCATCCCTAGTATTGGTATACATGCATTCTAATGTCAGTATCTAATTAAACTGGATATCCCCTCTTTATAATTATCTTGCCTGCTTGACATATTCTTATGCTGCCTATAGATTTCTTTATTTTTTACAGGCTCTAAAAGCTTAAGGCTCCATGCCATACTAGCCTTTTTTTAAGCTGCTAGAAGTTGTTATTAGCATTGTTTTTCTGCTCCTAGAAGCTAAAGAGTGTTATCCTATGTGTCCATGCACACTACTTTAGGTTATTAGCGTTTTTTGGGCTTCAGCGTCCAGCAGGAAAAAAAAGGTGGAGTTTTTTGGAGCGTTTTTCCACCAGAAATGCTTATAAACACTACTAAAATACTCCTAACAGCTTTTTTCGAGCAATTCTTTTTTTCTTCTTCTTCATGTACTGTAAAAATGCTAATAAAATATTAATGCTCCTAAACACTCCTAAAAGCTACTAAAAGCCAGCACAAAAGCGTGATTATTAGCATTTTTCATCCAGCATTTTTTTCTAGCATTGTTTGAGGGTATAAAAAATGAAAATGTGCATGGAGCTGCAATACTTATTGTTACCTTACAATTAGAATGCTGGGACAGTGTAGACAGTATAATTTAGCATTTTTAGGGAACACCAAAACACGTGACATATGGGTTGGTTTACTAAAACTGGAGGTTGGTTTACTAAAACTGGAGAGTGCAAAATCTGATGCAGCTGCGCATGATAGCCAATCAGCTTCTAACTTCAGCATGTTCAATTAAGCTTTCACAGAAAAAACCTGGAAGCTGATTGGTTTCTATGCAGAGCTGCATCAGATTTTGCACTCTCCAGTTTTAGTAAATCTACCCCATACAGTTATCATAATAACATATGTGTATTGCTCTACATACAGCAATACTAGACCATTATTATCCAGTTCTTTCTTCTCATATAGATATAGTATTAATGATCCTGCATTTCATAATAAAGTAGAAAATAGAACATATTGTGGTTTCCTGGGATCTAAGTAAAACACTAATTTCTTTTGTATGTGTTTGTACTTTTTATACTAAGTGCTCTGTGAGCCACCAAAGTTGTTGTAATAATCGTTTACTCTTAACTCGGAATTTCTCCATGAACACTCACATGTTCAACATTTATGAGAGGGGATTAAAGCTAACAAGCCTTAAATGTTATCTGATATTTTATTATTTTCCATGTACATTGAAATGCCATTTCAAACTAATAAAGCGATATGCAAATTTTAATGTTGAGGGTAAAGTTTAATTAACTGCTAAATCTCAGAGGAAACTCCTTATTTACTTGTGCTAGCACATGTTGTACAGATCATAGATTAGTTTGCAATTTAAATACACATACATTGTTCCTTGTACGCTCTTTATTCTTTTTCTACTCTGCACAGAAAACACTGGGTAAAATACTGTTGATTGTGCTTCTGTGATCCCATTATTTATGCAAATTACTATGTAACTTAAAAAAAAATGCAAAACTAAATTAAAAAGATATGCAGAATGATTAAAAGGCAGACAATGCCTCCTACACCACAATACAATCGCTAAGAAATGTTACCTTAAATCCTTCTCTATGTTTATGATGAATGCTGTAAGACATTGTATACCTTACTACTGGCGTTCAAACAATACTCCCTCCAATCACATTGATAAAATAGAAGAACTGATTAGCATATCACAAGAAAATATCTCAAAATTCACGTCAACCTGGTACAACTGGATACAATTCAAATCTTAAAAAAACTTAATTTTTTGGGGGGCTGGAGATACACTTAAAAAATGTACCTGTTCCACCTTACATACAAATTCAACTTAAGAACAAACCTACAGAACCTATCGTGTTTGTAACCTACCTTGTTTGAGTACTGCTTATATTATAAAATAGGCTCCCCTAACATAGGTTAAAATTGAATGCTGTGTCCACAGTTATACAAAATCATGTGTAAACTAAAGCTTGGAGAAAATTAAGTCATTAAAACCCAACAATATGTATTCAGGTCATGGAAAAAAACAGTAGTATTGAGAAGAACCCAAAGGACTTATGGGAGAACTCAAACTGAATGTAGTGCTGAAAAGTATGAGTTCCAACTGCTCCTTTGTTGTGGCAAAAAATTATTTGTATATGACACTAGCACTGTAGTAGTGGATTATATATTGTCTTTCATTGGTGTGCTTCCTTAAAACAGATAAAACACAATTGAATGCTAATTTACAATACATTTTTCTATGTACACTGGTAATAAAAAGCCCTGTATTCTGTACAGAGAGATAAACTAAAGGCATTGCTCATGACTCTAAAATCAAGAAATCATTGCAGGGGCAACTGCAAGAAAGTATGTTTTTTTTTAATTTTACATTTTTTGACATGTCCTTGGGGACTATCTTGATGCAATCTTTGTACTTGAGTCTGCATATTCAAGTATTCAAGTATTCAGACTCAAGCATATTCAGACTCAAGTTGAGTCTGGTATTAGAATTTTTTACTCTCACTGTTGGATTTTCCTTTTTTCTGTACTAAGAGAAATACAATAAGAGGAGCTGAAACACAGCTAGGTGGGAAGAAACATGCAAAACTCTCAGGTGTACAGGGACATAATTGGAAATTGTAGCAGAAAGATCTCACTGTTGGAGTATCAAAAACATAAGATGCCAGCTTTACCTATACCTAAATTATCAGTTTTGGGCTTACCCTCTAAGCAGAGTTTTCAGTGCCAGAGTAAGTAAAATATGGCATTATACAGTTTGTTGTATTAGCTGCATAGTAGAACAGATGGTGTATTTAAAAATAAATATAATTAATCTAGTGTTATAGCTCTGGCCCTGGTAAGTGCAGGTTTATTAGATGTAATTTAGGCTGTTTTCACACTGCTCTGTTGCAAAAATGCAGTCAAAATGCATATGAATTTTGACTGCATTTTTGTTGTGTTTCCAGGACATGTGACTTCAAAACTGCACCAAAAATATTTTTGATGCATTTTTCATTCATTTCAATGGGGAGGTGCATTTTTGGTGCATTTTTTTTAACCACATCAAACATGGATCAAAAATGCAGCATTCAGGACTTTTAAAAATGCAACTGACCCACAACTGACCAGTGTGAAGAGCTCCTTAGGATTTAATGGTCATGCATTTTTCTTCCGCTTTTCTTAATGCAAAAATTGAAGAAAAACTGATCAGTGTGAAGAGCTCTATAGGATTTAATGGTCATGCATTTTTCTTCCGCTTTTCTTAATGCAAAAATTGAAGAAAAACTTCAATTGTTCACAGTGTGAAAGCAGCCTAAGACTTAAAGCTGATTTGTCTGTTATTAGCATAGATAAATAGGATATTGTAAACAATGTACCAGTTCCATAACTGCTCAACCTATATATTTCCCTATTTGTAAGTGCTTAATTGTGGGTGTTTAATTTATTGTGGCAGTTTATTAATATTAAAGAATAAAAAGTATTTTTTTGTTGTCTGTAGATGTCAAAGGTGTTCATTCCAAACAAGGAAATAATTAAAAGAAAACATACGAACCAATAGGTTCCTAACCCATGCAAGTCAATGATCGAAAAACAAATAAACTACAATAAAGAGCTGCGTGTTGTAAAGTGTAAAAAACATCAATAACGGGAAAAGAAACAAAGAGACCACACTCTGTTATCATAAATTACATATCATAAATCACCATCGTGAGTAAACAAATAAATCTTTATTTGAAGTACAAAAAGTGCATAAAAATTGTGAAGTCCATGTATGGATCCCACACGTAAATAACGTCCTTAGTAAGTATAGGAAATGTTCCTCTATACCCGCATGTAGAAACACAATGCACTCACCAGACCAAGGAAATAATTTACATAATAAATGACTTAATCATTGAGCTACATTATCACAGTCAGAAGTGTTAAACTTTTAATATAGTCTTTTGTAAAATACAGTAGCTACTTCCTGTAATAGGCATTAATAGTCATCTGTGTTTATCAAAGTTAAATATTTGTGAAGACAAAAGTTAGTTTGCATTAAATAACTGTCTCAAATGTATATCTAGGATCATTCCTTTTGCACTTGTGAAATAGCAGTGATTGGGCTGATTGTGTTTCTATGGCATAAATATACATGATAAAGGATTCACAAATCTAAATTATAAAAACAATTAAATACCAGTAATAATAAAAAAAATGCCTGTGATGCACAGTTATAATCCAATGAATTAAGAGTCCATTGAAAGGTACAATAGTTATTAATAGCAGCCACTGGGGAATATATAAAGTTACACCAAAGAAAACAAAGTAGCAAAAGAGATACAGTATCTCACAAAAGTGAGTACACCCCTCACATTTTTTTGTAAATATTTTATTATATCTTTCATGTGACAACACTGAAGAAATGACACTTTGCTACAATTAGTGAGTGTACAGCTTGTATAACAGTGTAAATTTGCTGTCCCCTCAAAATAACTCAGCACACAGCTATTAATGTCCAAACCGCTGGCAACAAAAGTGAGTACACCCCTTAGTGAAAATGACCAAATTGGACCAAAAGTGTCAATATTTTTTGTGGCCACCATTATTTTCCAGCACTGCCTTAACCCTCTTGGGCATGGAGTTCACCAGAGCCTCACAGGCTGCCACTGGAGTCCTGTTCCACTTCTCCATGATGACATTACGGAGCTGGTGGATGTTAGAGAGCTTGCGCTCCTCCACCTTCCGTTTGAGGATGCCCACAGATTCTCAATAGGGTTTGGGCCTGGAGACATGCTTGGCCAGTCCATCACCTTTACCCTCAGCTTCTCTACCAAGGCAGTGGTCATCTTGGAGGTGTGTTTGGGGTCATTATCATGTTGGAATACTGCCCTGCGGCCCAGTCTCTGAAGGGAGGGGATCATGCTCTGCTTTAGTATGTCACAGTACATTTTGGCATTCATGGTTCTCTCAATGAATTGTAGCTCCCCAGTTTTAGCAGCACTCATGCAGCCCCAGACCATGACACTCCCACCACCATTATTGACTGTAGGCAAGACACACTTGTCTTCGTACTCCTCACCTGGTTGCCGCCAAACATGCTTGACACAATCTGAACCAAATAAGTTTATCTTGGTCTCATCAGACCACAGGACATGGTTCCAGTAATCCATGTCTTTAGTCTGCTTGTCTTCAGCAAACTGTTTGTGGCCTTTCTTGTGTATCATCTTTAGAAGAGGCTTCCTTCTGGGACTACAGTCATGCAGACCAATTTGATGCAGTGTGATGCAGGCTGACCTCCCACCCTTTCAACCTCTGCAGCAATGCTGGCAGCACTCATACATCTATTTCCCAAAGACAACCTCTGGATATGGCGCTGAGCATGTGCACTCAACTTCTTTGGTCGACCATGGCGAGGCTGGTTCTGCGTGGAACCTGTCCTGTTAAACCACTGTATGGTCTTGGCCACCGTGCTGCAGCTCAGTTTCAAGGTCTTGGCAATCTTTTTATAGCCTAGGCCATCTTTAGAGCAACAAGCAACATCTTTTTTTTCAGATCCTCAGAGAGTTCTTTGCCATGAAGTGCCATGTTGAACTTCCAGTGACCACTATGAGAGAGTGAGAGCGATATCACCAAATTTAACACATGGGCTCCCCATTTACACCTGAGACCTTGTAACACTAATGAGTCACATGACACCAGGAGGGAAAATGGCTAATTGGGCCCAGTTTGGACATTTTCACTTAGGGGTGTACTCACTTTTGTTGCCAGCGGTTCAGACATTAATGGCTGTGTGTTGAGTTATTTGAATCTCGACTGGCTCGAACACTTTGGGGGCAGCCTAAACTGTAAACCTGTAAACATGACCAGACCATTTTCTCCTATTCAGCACTGTGGTACTTTAACTGGCAATTGTTCAGCCATACAACCCTGTACCCAAATGAAATTGATGAAAATTGTTTTTCACAGAAAAAGAGCTTTCTTTTGGTAGTATTGGATCACCACTGTTTTTTTTTATTATTATATAAAAGAAAGGAGATCAAAAATAAAAAATAAAAAAAACAATATGCTCTTCTTTCTGTTATAAAACTGTTCTAATAAAATCAAATTTCATCATAAATTTAGGCTAAAATATATCCTGCTACGTGTCTTTGGTAAAAAATAAAAATAAAATCACAAACATTTTTGTTGACCCTATAGTATTGGAATCATTAGTATAGTTCTGACTGTGACCAGGATACTGATTGAGTCAGACACTATATTAGTAATGGTGGTGATCAGCAACTTAACTTATAGTGTAACTGTGATAGCGTAGCATGCAATCAGGGAGAGGCGCTAACTGACACTGGCTCATAGGGACACTAACTGACTTTAACTGACACTATCTGACATCACTAGTGAAACTAATACAGTAATCAGTGATAATACAGTACACTGTCACTGTATTAACGACACTGGCTGGGTGATAGGGGTGATCAGAAGGGCAATCAAGGGGTCAACGGTGTGCTTTACCAGGGTATGTGTACTAATTTTACTCACAGACTGGCTGGATTTTCTTCCTGATTTCAGCTCTGAATGGTGAGGGAAATCAAGGACAAGAACCAGCCAGATCTGTGCTGTGTGTTTACTAATACACACAGATCTCTGCTCTGTGGTTGGTCACAGCCATCAGCAGGATCACAGTCAAAATAATTAGCTGCAAGTTTGCTGACAAACTCATGCTGTGTCCAACCAGGTATGTTCCTCTCGATGTACAGGTATGTCACAGGGAAGAACAAAGCTTCCGGCCAGCAGTATAAGTTAAACTGCTGGTGGTAACTAGTTAAAGATCATAACCATTTACAGTAAGGAGTAAATGACATTAGATCAAATTTGCTCAAACCCTGGAGGTGTAGTAGATACCAGATACTAGACACTGAACACTACTGCTGACTCCACACATTTGGTTTAGGGAAACGAAATCTACAAAAAACAAAGAGAGGGGCCTCAAGAAGCCTCGTGGTATAGTGTGCCTTTATTGGATGCACTCACAAGTCTCGGAGAGAGGTATGTATATCACTGTGAAGGAGAAATTCCCTGCAGTGGATAGACAATCAAGACCGGCTCAGCCGCTGTTGAATAATAGGCATCTATATATTTTTCATATATCGTATTTATACACTTTGCACATACCTGGGTAAGAGTGGCACAGACATATTCATATGGGCATGGAATTGTGCGCCTGGAGCTTATGCCTGTGAGATCTGTTGCCCAGGTATATATAGTTTTATTTTTCTAGTATTTCTATGTACAATTCAATGGAATTGCACAAAGCTTCCCCAAACCTCCTCTTCTTGGGTCCCCCACCAGCACTTTTGTCTCCAGTACAGCGAGTGCCTCAATAGAAAGCTGCTCGTGAGAGCTCACTCTTGAGCCTAGCTGTCTGCATCTATAGACTGCCACCCACTCCCTCATCACTGGCTTTGATTGAGGCTTTGGAAGTGAGGGGAGAGAGTCGCTGAAAGCAGGCACAGTGCTGTATCAAATAGGTAAATATGGGGAGGGGTGACAAGGGATACTACTACCTAAACATTTTTTACCTTAATGCAAGTATTTGAACACTTTTCAGTCTACATTTTCCATAATATGAAGTAAAAACCATGTAAAGATCATACATCACCCCCTTACTGTTGTGATAGGTGACAAATGACTCTTCCTCAAAACTGATTTGAGATGTTAGTTTTGGGTGTAGTGAACCTTTTAAGGTTAGATCTCCTTACTTCATCCCTCTGTGTTTCTGAATGTGAGATATCTGCTCTGAAATTCCAGGCTCCAATCAGCTGTTAAAACTTCTGTAGGTTGATCTGTTTTCCCATTTGCATTCTGAACTTTGTTTTTATTATGGAAAACACAGAAAAGGAGCAGAAACACTTTAGGGTGGGCAACACAAGATGTCAACCCATTAAGCAAAGTGGGAGCAAATATTCTTATTAGGCTGGGTTCACACATGCTGCGACCACGGCTCACAACAGGGGGTCTGGTACATCCCTGTTCACAGATTTGGGTGTGAATCAGGTCCGAGTTTTTGCCTGAATTTGCACCTGAATCTGAATCAAAGATGCGCAGGACCCTTTCCAAATGTGGACCGCGGCCACCCTGGAGCTGTGTGAACCCGCTCCATTGAGGCGCACTCTCCTGTCAATCGAATTGGATACCGAAACCCAAATCCAATTTGCATATGTGCCTAAAAGAAGTATATATTTTGGACGGGCTGTACATCTAACAGGAAACTGTTCATTTAAAACTTTTGAATTGCAGCACAGATACTCCTCGTTTAACGGCTTGCCTGTTTAACGACCACTCGGACTTACGAGCAGCTCTCCCCACTTAAATGACAGGCTATACATCATTGTATTGTACAGTACAGTACAGAATTTCTATTTGTGTTCTGTACTTATGCAAATTAAAACAATGTTATTTAGCTGGAGTTTTGTGTTTAGAAATTTTTTTTCTCAATACAGTACAGTACAGTAGTTAAGAATGCTTAAAATATTGATTACTTGTGGCTCCTCATTTACCAACCAACTCGTTTAATGATCTGGTTGTTGGAACAGAACCTGGTCGTTAAGTGAGAAGTACCTGTAATACCTTTGTTGATGGCAATAATATCCCTAAGTAAATGGACCAGGAAGTGCTTAAATTCTTTTATTGGCTAAATTGTGTTACCTTTGCTAGTACAGAAAACTTTGATTTTAAACAATTTGCAGCAAGCTAAATAATGCATGATTATTGTCACAGCTAGGACAGCAGAAATATATTTGAAAATGCCAGTAGGGATATGTTTCCAAATTCTTACTTTTGGTGTATGCACTGTACAAGGGTTTGTTTGTGATATATTTATAGCAGGAAGTAGCCTTTGGTGCTTTTTTATATTATGGTGGTCTAATCATATTTCTCTCTATTTCTTTTTCAGTGACATACAGTGAAAAAAAGATTTAATGTCAAAACACTTGCAATACCTATACACTTTTCTATAAATAATTAAACTCCCAATTTTTAGAACAAACATTTCAAATTTCTGTGCTACAATGTAGCCTGTGATGTTAACCTTGTGGTTGGACAGAATATTAATATTTACACATTGTTTGATTTAACAGAAAAAAAAATAACTTCTCTTAGATAGCGTTTATTTGCTCTAGGCAAAACCCCAAGCCTAGTCCTCAGTTCTAGTCTAAGATGGAGTCTTTCAGAGACATACTTTGAAAGAGCTCAGTGATATATTACACTTCTATTGTCCCTAGGAATTTTAACATTTTTAAAAAAAATATATATCATCTTGACAGAAAGTATATTTACAGAGTGTTGCCAGTGTTTCCTTGTGGACTATGTTCTGACGCAATGCATGCATCTTGATAAAAAGCTGTTGACATCCACCTTTGTATTTCCCACTTGCTTTGCAATGCTATTTTTTAATGCATGGTTCTGTTTTATTTACTCTTGCAGCTTGCAGCTACTGAGCATTTGTGTTGTTAATATTCTGTGCATGCCAAATGTTTCACACATCTTCATCATTATTTTGTTTCATCACCTGTGGACCTGAAATTTCTATGTGTTCGGCTGTTCAGTAAATGTTCATGTCACTAATACAGTTTGTGTTTTACTGAATAAGTATAACAGACACTAATATGCTTCCCACCAAATAGTTTTGAGTTTTTATACTTTAGAATATTATTTTAAACAACATATTTGTATGTTGTTCACCTATTTTGGTAATTGCACTGATTCTGCTAATTCTAAAACAGTTTTTGCTTTTCTGAATAAGTGGATTTTTTAATCAAATCTCTCTGTGTAGCAGTACTGAGTCGCCCATGCTGTCTGTCTCACCCTTTTTTTGCTATTGGCCTGGATCAATGATGGTCATATTTTACCTAAAACAGCACAGGAGGCATATTCTGATATTGCGGTACACCCAAGTTATGAGAACCAGTAAGGGTACACTGAGTCTGCAACGCTAGTGTAATAAGCATTGGTTATTCTCCTTTGTTGCTCAATGGCTTGGTCTGAATCTGAGGTCTTTCTAATTTCTCAAGTGAAATGCCCGTTATTTACTTTGTTGTAAAATAATTGTTTATGTTTTATTACTTTGAGTTTTTATACCAGTTACTGCTACACTCTCTAAAAAAATATCTATATTTTGAAAACCCCCATATATGGATAGATAGACAGATAGATACTGTTAAGAGACCAAGATTTATCTGTAAGCAAAATATTTTATTTGAGACATGTGTTCTTTCATGTGCACTAGGGCACTTATAAAATCAAAAGTCTGAAAAGATATATAACATATGTAATATTTTAGTGTTTGACAGTTTTAAAAGCATACTGTATATGCTTTTTTTTTTCTTTTTTTCTTTTTTTTTTTTTGCAATATATTGGGGATGTCTAATATTTTGCTGTTCTTTTTTTTTTTTTTTAGTATGCAATATTCTTGAACTGTTTTGCTCCATGTTTCCATTCTCAATCCTAGGTCCCCTTACAAAGAAACAGACAGATGATTTAGGTGATAATGAAGGTGCTGAAGATGAAGGTATTTTTTTGCCACCAAACCAATTTGCATGACAAGGAACCCCTGAAAACATATCTCCTTTACTTTTTCTTGACTTCTTGTATCTATTTTGAAGACTTTTTCTTTTTATCCCATTTTTGATTGATGTGTTTTGTCTTCTTGCTTGTTTTATATTTTTTTCTACATTTTTTTCTTGATTTGAATGTTGTTGCGTTTTCATTTTTATGCAAACAGTAAGTGTGTACACCAAAGCTCTTCTTGTTTTCTTGACAAGAATTTTTGATAACTTACATCCCACTTCTTGAATATATTTTGTGAAATCTTTCAACTAACACTGTTTTAAGTCTCCCAACATACCCTTTTTTGCATGTTTTCTAACATCCCCTGAATATTAAATCTCGCTAATGACAATATACAGTGGTGTATATTATTTTCAAACAGCTGGCAATTACTTTTATGATATTTAATTATCCAAAGGTTTGATGTTTCTTAAGATTTAGACATAGTTTTTTCTTTTAAAAATTAATGTATCAAAACATTAGATCATCATATAGATATATATAGATCAAGAAGCATCATATGCATGTGTTTCCCATTTAAAAGTGAGTGCATATATGTATTTTAGGTTGAATATATTTTTGAATATATTGAATATATTTTTAAAAAAATTAATTTATCAAAACATTAGATCAAGAAGCATCATATGCATATGTTTCCCATTTAAAAGTGAGTGCATATATGTATTTTAGGTTGAATATATTTTATCAATAATTTTTCAAGTAAAAAAAAATTTAAAACAAGTGCGGGTACAAAAAAAAATAGGGGAGGGAAAACGTGGGTAACAGTCATCAGTAGCATACATATACATGCAGGAGAGCCCTTCAGGGGCTGCATTTATGTATTTTAAACCTAAATCTAGCAACATGATTCACTAAAATACTTAAATATATTAAAGGTTTTAACCAAACTGCCTTGACATTGAACCTAATGTTAAGTCTTAATGTAATAAATGTGTTAAGAGACTTTTCCTAAACTCAACAGCATAGTTGCAGCACTTTGAAAATGTTTTACTACTTAGTGGCTGTTGGGTGTGTTTAATATGATCTCAACTTGAGATTCTCAAGCAAAAAAGACAATACAGTGTTAACTTTCATCTAAAAATGGTCAGGACAGTAATAGTTTTTTTTTTGCTACATTTTACACATTTACCTTAATTAATCAATATTTGCAGCAATCCAGCATAAAACGACTCCTACACTTTAAATATATTGACAAAGGACACCCGCACCTCTGTGAACAATGACTTTTAGTGAATGCAGCTGTTGTTTGTTATTCCCAACCAGAAATTCAGCCAATGAAATACTATTCCTAGACAGCACTTGCAGTGACGTGCACAAACTTCTTTGAAATATACCACCACGAATGGTCACAACAAACAAACCGTTATGGTATAAATATAGTGATTGCAAAAATAAATGAACAAAAAATTGGTATAAAATATGCAAATAATAAAAATATTAAAATAGTCCCTAAAGTGAACAAGTGCAAATGTCCCTATAACTGTGAATGCTTGAGTGCTTGGACACCAATTCACAGAACACCCTTTATAGTGAATAATCCACCTCATGCTTGATAATACACATTGCACTCACCAGATGTCAGTGACACCCTTACCATACAGCAAGGGAAGTCATCATCGCTTTTAGGTCTTTGGTGGATCTATCCAGATCTTCCTGGTGGCTCCTGGTACAGATCCTTTATTATCCTCCTGGAGTTTCTCCCAAAAAATTAATAGGCAAGGAGTATGGTGAAAATAAAAATAAAAGCGGAGAGGAAGCCTCTCATATTGTAAAACCTCTTGGTATGTTTATTACAAATAGTTAAAAAAGTTACAAATTCGATAAAGCATCAAACTAATCAGCCCACTAATACTTCCAATAAGATGGATGCCGCCCGTGACCAGGCATGCGTTCCACTATGGACCATATGTGACGCAGAGGAACATCCGCTTAACACATTTCATCATCAAACTGCAACATCTTCAGAAGCAGGATGTTACCTTTTGTGCCATCCAATAAATAAACTGGGTTACACAGATAACCCCTCCCCATCCAATCCTTATAACTGTAACAAAATTAGAAGAGGCAATCAGGAAGTGTTACTTAGGACTATGATCCTATGCTTCCATTAGACAAATGAAAACTGTTTAAAATAGCTATATAGAATCACAGGGGCTGCTTAGCTCAATGAGGACACCTTGTGGGCATATAGTAAAAATACTACCCCTGCACCATTCTTCAATGATTGTGTGCATCATAGAAATAAAAAAAAAAAGATTATTGTTATATATAAAAGACTGCGGAATTGTGAAAAAAATGACTAGAAAAACACTTACTAAAAGGCAAAAAAATGTTCTAGTTGTTTTTCACAAATCCACAGTCTTTTGTATAGAACAATAATAATGTTTTATTTCTATAATGCACACAATCATTGAAGAATGGTGCGGGGGGTACTTCCATCTTATTGGAAGTAATAAACCAATTTGTTTGATGCTTTATGGATTTTGTAGCGCTTTTAACTATTTTTAATAAACATACCAAGAGGTTTTACACTATTAGAGGCTTCCTCTCTGTTTTTATTTTTATTTTCACAATACTCATTGCCTATTGATTTAATTGGAGAAACACCGGGATCACACTGAGGAGGATAAAGGATCCATGCAAAGAGCCACCAGGAAGATCGGAATAGGTCCCCCAAAGACCTAAAAGCAATAATGACTTCCCTTGCTGTATGGTAAGGGGGTCACTGACATCTATTGAGTGCGATGTGTATTATCAAGCACAGGGTGGATTATTCACTATACAGGGTGTTCTGGGATTCGGTGTCCAAGCACTCAAGCTTTCACAGTTACAAGGGCATTTGTACTTGTTCACTTTACGGACTATTTTAATATATTTATTATTTCCTTTTTTTTACCAATAATATTTTCACTTATTTTTTAAATCACCATTTTTATACCACAGTTTGTTTATTGTGACAATTAATGGTGGTATATTTCAACTCGTACACTTTGCCTGGAGTTTCTAGTAATAAAGACTGGCAGCTGCTACTCTCTTTCCTTGTACAGAGTGATTGGTCTTGTATCTGTCCTATCCTGTAGTTTTCTGTAGGCATTCTGTAGTGGGTGGTGTAGTGAGTGGACCTGTTTGGTCCTTCTCATAGCTGTGTCATCCAGGGCACCCTCAGGATTATGTCCAGGAAGAAGTCACAACCCAAGGGTCCCTGCAGACTCCTAGACTTCTACATGTGGCCCGCACAGCTAGGGACACAACATGGTGGTGGCCGGGAAAGTCGAGACCCAGAGCGACTGCTTTACCAGCCAGCTGCAGCAGAGGATTCCTCAATTGAAATGGAGGACCCAGCAGTCCCTCTGCAAGACCAGATACCTTCCCCATGGGACAGAGGTAAGCGCCTGGCTGACTCTCCAGCACTCTTACCTGATAAGCAGCCTCCTGTGAAAAAGCATATCCTGTGAAAAAACCCCCTGTATAGTCCCACAACAGACTTCCCATCCACTCAGTCTGACTATCCCACCACTGACAACCCAGCTTCTGAACACTCCCTCAAGGCCATGCTGCTCTCTTTGCAGGCAGATCTCCACTGTGAACTGAAAGTGTCTATTAACCACTTACAGGACAAAGTCACCTGCTTAGAGGAGCTCACCGCTCATGTTGAACAACAACATCTGAAGCCACTACAACTCATAACACTATAATTGACATACAAGATGACCAAGCCACAGCTATTCAGATGTTCCTCTTAGAAGTCACAGATCTTGAGGATAGGTCACGGTGCAGCAATATTAAAAATAGAGGGGTCGCTGAGTCCCTCGCCCCACCTGAAATAGTGCCATACCTACACCAGCTCTTTCGCAAACTCATACCGTCACTGACAACAAATGACCTGTTGATCCACCGTGCACACAGAATTCACAAGCTGCAGCATCTACCAGCCTTTGTTCCCAGAGATATATTAGCACGGGTAAATTTTTTTTACGTTAAAGAAAATATAATGCAAGCAGCGAGATCTCTGCGATCCTTACCAGAACCCTTTACTATAATATAGCTCTACAATGACATATAGCTCTATAATGACATTTCAGCAGCTACCTACCAGGCACGTAAATCTTTTTGCTCTGGTCACTTCAGTGCTGAATGAGCACAAAATAACATATAATAGGGTTATCCTATAAAGCTATTGGTTACATACCGCAACAAGCAAGTCTCCATACTTACCCCCAAAGATGGGGTTAAACAGCTGAATAACTAGGGTATCATCTCCCGTGCATCCCCAGCCTTCCTCCAGAATCTCTAACCCCTGGGACTCACAAGCTCTACCATAACAACAGCATGTCCTACCACCCCTTGCCCTCCGCTTTGGAGGTACATTCCTCGGGCTGGATTTTATGTTGCTCAGCCATTTAATGCATTAGTGGAGGAGTAGAAGCTCGTTTGGAACTTCCTCCATGCTCCACTGTTTTAGTGCGCTAAGCACACTTCTCTGTTCCACACATTTAACCTCAAGCCCTTTATATTCAAGGTTATACTTAATCTGTTTGTTTGTAACTGCATTTATCTTCTATTGTTATTCAATTGCCGGGGCAAGCCCTGTGCATTTCACAGACACTCGACCAGACTATACCAGCCAGTGTAACCATCTGTATTCTCACAGTATTTTTTTTGTTCCCTCCCTCATCCTTTTCAAACCCCCATTTCAGATAGAGACAACCTATCTCAGTACCAGAATGAAACTATCACTCAGTCCCCCCACTGTTATTATGGTGGGAGGCTATATCACAAAGAGCAGATATACTCTGCATACAAGAGACACACTTTTCAGAACATAAATCTCCCCCGAGCTCTCACAAATTGTTCCCCCAGTGTTTCTACGCATGTGCTGATAGATAAGCAAGTGGGGTCATGATAGCAGTTCGGTCCTCAATATCTTTCACTCTCACTCATCTCCAACAAAACCCCTCAGGCAAATACCTAATTATATCTGCCTCCTTCAACAATCAACCCCACATTATTGTAAATATTTACGCCCCAATGTCCACCATAAATCGTTCTATAAGTCTATATTACAAAAAAATCCATCACTGCCCCAGGGACCAAATTATAATATGTGGCGACTTCAACAAAGTCATAGACCCCCAGATGTATTCCTCCAATACCAAACGTAGAAAATCCACAACTTTATCTTCTCCGATCTCCCTCAAGGACCTTTATGATCCTTGGAGGTGTCACTACAGTACTGAAAGGGACTACTCTCTTCTCGAATACCCAAAAATCATACTCCAGGATAGACTTGACTCCCAAGGCACTATTACCAAATATCTCTCGAACCACGATCGGAATTATCACGTGGTCAAACCACGCCCCTGTAACCATTACCATTCCTACCTCCCCTACCTCTCTTAGACACACTCCATGGTGCTTGAATGCTTCACTGCTTAGTGCTACGGGAACAGGTCCAGTCTGAGATCTCTGCCTTCTTTGAGTCTAACACAGGCTCCGTTTCCAACCCAACGGTGCTTTGGAATGCCCACAAATCCATGATAAGGGGAATGTTCCTAAACTTTGGTGCCCAGGAAAAGAAAAAAAAAGCACAACCATCAATACCTTCCTTGCCTGAATCACTTGAATCGCTAAATAAACAAAATCCCACCAAAACATCACGAAGGAACTCTGTAAATTGAAGAATGAGTTAAGTTCTTATTTGCAAAAAGGCCATGGTTTTTACCTTAGACGCTTTCACCTCTCCTGGTACTCCCAAGGTAAAGAAGCTGGCAAACTACTAGCACAGCAATACAAACGTAGAACTGTGCAAGCTAGAATCCCATTTCTTCTGGGCGAAAGGGAATATAAATGAACAAACCCAAAATATATATCTGATGGTTTCAGCCCATTTTATTCTAAACTATACAACCTATCCCATTCCTCCTCTGAGTCCATTCCTACCTGCCAACAAATTCAAGACTTCCTAACACCTTTCCAGCTCCCAGCCATCACTCAGGCACAGCTTAAATCCCTCTCCCAATTATTATCCCCTCAAGAGGTCCTTAAAGCTATCAGAAATCTTCCCCTTCACAAAGCGTCGGGGCCAGATGGCTTTGTTAACGAATACTACAAATCCTTCTCAGACCACATCATACCCCATCTATGTAACACCTTTAACAGATTTCTAACAACTGGAGAGATACCATTGGAATCCCTTGAAGCAGTGATAACTACCATACACAAACCAGTAAACCCTTCCAAGACCCTGCCAATTATTGCCCCATCTCTCTCCTAAATACCGATCTCAAAATATATACCAAATTATTAGCCTCCTGCCTTGCAAAATATATACCTACTCTCATTCACCCTGATAAAGTAGGATTCATTCCCTGCCAACAAGCCATAGATGGCACACGTAGGTTCATTGACCTCATCCACTGGGCCAAGCACCTCCAAACGCCTTCTCTGTTGATCTCTTTAGATGCAGAGAAGACGTTTGATTGAGTCAACTGGTTATACCTGGATTTGGTCTTACAGAAATTCAGTGTATATGGCCCTATTCTCCAAGTTATCCTAGGCCTCTATTACACCCCTAGTGTGAAAGTATTGACTTCAGGGATGCTATCCACCCCCTTCCCTATCACTAGCCAGACTCAGCAGGGGTGTCCCCTTTCACCCTTAATATTTGTGCTTGTCATTGAACCCCTAGCACAAGCCATGCGGTCGCATCCCGACATCTCTGGATTATCAGTAGAACAAGTCTTACATAAGATCGGCCTCTACGCGGATGGCATAATCATCTGGCTCATGGATCCACTGAAATCTATACCCCCACTCTGTGACCTCCTGCAGCAGTTCAACCAGCTTTCCATGTTTAAACTGAACCACTCTAAATCAGCCATGCTTGGTATTTCCCTATCATCTCACCTCAAGACGGCTGTTACCACAATTTCCCATTTTTCATGGGCCCCCAACTCGTTCATGATTTATCTGAGCATTCATTTACCTTCCCCTTCAGCTATGCTTCTATGCATTAATCTCACCCTATTGGATCAGAAACTTTAGAATATATCCAAAACACTCCTCAAGATTTGTGCCTCTTGGGCAGGACATATAGCCCTGTCCAAGATGTTTCTAATGCACCATATCTTGTATTTTATCAAGACTCACCAATTACCAATACTACAGTTGGATATAGCCAAACTGCAAAAGATCCTTTATCAATTCATCTGGGTGGCACATAAACCCTAAATCAAATCCTCCCTGCTCAATATCCCCAAAGCTTACGCTGAACCCGGAGTACCAGACATCAGATCCTGCTACAAGGCAACAGCCCTGGACCAAACTAAAAAAACTCTGGGACCCTTCCTCTTCACAACTGTGGACTCAAAATGAATCTCCATCTCTTGCCTAAAGTCCTTCATTAATCCTAGCAGCCATGTGGCTAGGATATCATTCCTCACTGCCAACAGTTAATTCAACAGTATCCACATGGAAGGCAATACATCAAGCTTCTTCAGGGCTGCACATTCAGGCACTTCATCAATTCCCATTATCAGCCTTATCACTCCTCTCGCCGGACCTACCAGTACAGAACTGGGCCTCACTAGGCCTTCAAAAAATAGGTGACCTATTCCATCAACACCACATTATAGCCTTTCAACAACTTAAGGATTGTTTTGCCATCCCCAATAAGGATTTTTATGTTTACATAAGAGTCTGAAAATATCCTCACACCTATTACAACCCTGCTTAACATCCAAACCATGGATATCATATCCTTTTTCAACTCAACCAACAACAAAGTACACAGTATTTCCCACCTCTACAGCTTAACGATAAGATCTATACAGGGGGAGAAGTCTTTAGCTATATCTCACTGGTAATCCACTCTGCAAATTCAGATCTCTCCCTCCCTCTGGTACCGAGAAATTTGCACCCCCACCATGTACTCCAGAAACATCTCTCATTGGGAGTCTTTACTGATAAGTCTCTACTGTTGGTACTATACCCCTGTAAAATTAGCTTTAATATTTAAATCTCTGTCTAGGAAGTGCTGGAGGAACCGTGATAAGGACAGACATATCTTTCAAATCTGGTGGGAATGCCGTCCATTGTCCCATTTTGGATGTGTATTTCCAATCTCATTCAGGACTTACTAAAGTGCCCCTCATGTTAACCCCTCAGATGGCTCTCTTTGAGCTAGGACTTTCAAACTGGCACCCAAAATTCCACCCTATTATTGCACACATATACCGATTGCTGCTCGCCTCTCTATTGCCATACTCTGGAAACAGACTCATGCGCCCACTCTGTATTGTACTATTGATATCATAAATGACCATTTATCTATGGAATTTCCATTTGCCAAGTTGCAGATGAAACTGGAGAAATTCTATGAACACTGGCAATACTGGCTATCAGACCCTAGAGCTGCATCATGTTCATAATCCCCTTATTTGCTACTATCTTTAGTGAGAGAGCCCTCCTCATAGAGAGACATCTATACCCACAATCTCCCGGTCCGAGTGGAGCCATCTGGGAATGACCACTGTTCACTGTAATGTATAAGATGATATTGCTAAAACACTTAAATGTTTTTCTAGTCCCTTTCCCTCCCTCCCTCCTGGTTCTATCCTTTCCTCTCACCTGTCTTTATTCCTTTTACCTCCCTTTTTTAAGAAAGTAAAACTCTAAAAACTTGACCCTTTCCATTTTGGGTCAAACCTGATATTGTACAACCTTCTTGTAATGTTTTGCAACACATATGTTGTTATCCTTTCTCATATGTATAACAGTTGCTGTGCTGTAACTAGTTTTCTCAATAAAGAATAAAGTTTAAAAAAAAATAACTGGATAATACAGCTGGAAAATTTCATAGTACAGGGCCTGAACTTTGTCATCTGAACAAATAAATAATTTTCTAATCCAGCAGGAAAAATAGAATGTAACAAAACTAAAAACTTTAATTTCATTCTGGAAACGTTAGCCCAAATGTAGATTAACACCTTTGATGTAATGTTAATATAAATAAAAAATAGAAAGTCTGTCAAAGCTGAACATCAGCAATTTTGCAATTAAGTGGGACCTGCAATCAGTCTAACAGACTTGTCTAGTAGATCCAATTTGCATGAATAGAAAATTCCCCTTTGACATCTCCTTTTGCGTATGAAAAAAGACCTATATAATTTGGTGAAAGAATATTATTTAATCAGGGAATTAGAAGAACAAGGGTTAGGTAATTTGCTGTCTTTATTTTTCTTATCCCATGTTGGCCTTAAGAATTTAATTTCATAACTCCACATGTAAAATATTCCTAGATATGAGATTACTATTAAAAATAAAAATTTAATATTTTAAAAAAAGTAAGGGTAGCAAATACCAGTCTGTCAACCAATGACATTGTTTTTTACCCCCTGATCTTTAACTTTCCTATGAATTTCTTGGCAAAAAATAAATAAAACACATATCCATATTTATTTAGTTGTTTCAGCATTCTTCTTGTATTTGCTTACATTTCTTGCTTTACCAAAATAACATCTTTGAGGGATTTGTCTGTTTAAGTAAAAAGTAATGAATACAAAACAATACAAAGATAACCCAGTGCGTTATCGGCTTTCTGAATATTGATGCTAACCAGAGTGATTGATGTTACCATTGGTGATAAGCCTGCTGTTTGTTTGCACCACTTAATACTGCTGTGCTGAGCTGAGAAAAAGGCCCCTTTGAGAGTACAGAAATAGATTAGACCCCATATTACAAGTGGCCTTCATAAACTGGGGGATTTGTTAAAATGATAATTATCAGCAAACAATCAATTATATTGGATTTAATTGACACAGAAAAGAAAGCACAATGGTTTGATTGCTTGTCTTCAGTGACAGCTTAAAGAGTGTACCTATAAGAATCTAATTACATGGTCGTTTCCACTGATTTACACTTCATCAAGACAAAAGGGGAACATTTATTGGTAAAAGATCGCCAGAAATTACCCAAGATATGAAACAAACAACATTTTTGCAGGTACTCTAAAAATGTTAACTGGTTTAACTGGAGTGCTAACATTGCATTACTGTTCTCAGTGGGTACTCAGTAATTCTATGTAATTTTAATTAAGGACGAGTTCTGAAACAATCTCCCTCTGTGTTACCTCCAAGCATACAATTAGCAGTGTACAATTCTGCTGTGAACATGCAGCTAATGATTTCAGATTAATAATTTATCTCTCATTCCTAATCATATCAATGTCACTATCAGAAAGACCAAATTTCAACAGGTGAATCTTTGCAATGTCTAAGATTTAATTTTGCTGTCACTAAGAAAGCAGGTGAAGTAGCATTATTTACACATGTGCTTCAGTTCATGATGGGTGTATCACAATAACATAAAATTCTGCAAATATATACTCAATGTTATAAGCTATAAAATGTACCATTTATTGTGCCTATTCATAACATCCACAAGAATTAAGTGAATAGCAGCTGCAGCATTGCCATCTGTGGGACAAAAAAATGGTGTGTGCCTTGTTAAAAAAAAGTTGTAGCAAGTCAAATATACAATAATAACATAACTAAAAACACAAGTTTCAGATCTTGGAAATTATACATTTTTATATTACTAATTTCTGATGAGTGAATTTGTCAAATTATAGATTCTGGATTTGTAAAAAATCCTAGATTGTATTTGAACTAAAGGTAAGGATAATATCAATAAACATACATATTTACAGCATTGTGTTATTTAATGATTGTATTAACAAGAACATATTCTATTTCTATCAGTTGTTCAAAATCGATAGATAATATATCCAATGTAATGCATTATAATGCTTCTTGATCTATATGTCCATTTTCAGATACCATCTCTGAAAAATACAAACACCTCAAAAGTAAAATAATATTAATTTGCATTTCTTTTTCATATTACCAATGCAAAGCAAAAACAAAGTTGAACATAATGAATTTGAATAAATATCAATGAAAGGAAAGTCCTAAGGAGCACTACATGTATATTTTCTACATTTGATTATTCTAATAACATTATTTAATCATATTTTTAACTTAAGAAACATTGAAAATGGGGTGAACTAATGTTTCATCTTTATCTGATGACATGCCAGAATTATATTTAAACATGTTTTTTTTTCCAGACATCAGAGATAGCGGAGGTCCCAAGCCTGTGATGGTGTATATTCATGGAGGATCCTATATGGAAGGAACTGGTAATTTATTTGATGGAAGTGTCCTAGCAAGTTATGGAAATGTTATAGTCATCACTGTCAACTATCGCCTTGGGGTACTTGGTAAGAAGGACATTTTTTCTTTGACCTTTGATATACAGGACTTTTTGCTGTTAGACTGTTTCAGTGTATTTTATAAAAATATTGAGATCAAATTCTGAACAGTTGGATTTTCAAAGTCCATTATTTAGAGTCAATGTTAAAGCAACAATTAGATTTCTTATATTATATTTTTGTATCCTAAAATTCAAGCACATTTAATTAGGTATAAAATACTTTTTATTATGTAAATTAGATGCACATATTTTACTTTTATACTGCATATGATGAAAATATTGTATGGATCAAAATCGTTGTTTAGAATTTTTCACCCCTCCCAGGAAATTGGCCTATGCTTGTCGGGGTTGTTTTTGCTTTCTTCTGGATGAATCACATAAAACTTATACACACACACAAACACAGTCAACTCGGTGGGCCTGTGTCTGTTTTTTTAACCTTATCAACTTTATAACTATGATATTACTGGGTTTGTGAGCAATTAAGATATAATTAGATGAGGCATGTGCTACTATATCTATCTATCTCTATTTTTCCTTTCTTTTTTTCTTGAAGAAAGTTTTGTTTTTTCCATTATATTTAAAAATTTACTATATGGAGATGTAATATCTTCTTATTTGTGGTCAGGTTTGCCAGTGAAATTGTTAAAGGCATTTAGCATTTTGTGATGGTTTTGAATAAAATGTGGTATATATGTACAGATTTTTTTTGTAGACTCTCGTATCTACAAAAATGTTTTTTTATGCTGTGATTTCCTGATGCTTCACTATATTTTCCCTTGTTGCATGAACTCTAATAAACAACAGAAAATGCACAGATTTTGGTTTACCAAGGAAGGTTAGATCAGTAAACATTGGTTTTGATGGACAATGCACTCTGCTGTTTGTGTTTTATATGAGAATGGTTGTTGGCATTTCAGCTTTAAACTAGTTTTTACTGGTCTACATTTCTGGGGAGTCTTATTGGGCTTTGTCTTTATCACGTGTAACCAGAAAATGTATTCTGGTAATATAATGATTGTCTTCAAACTTTGATGAGTATATTCTTTTTAGAAATCCAGATATTACTAGTTTTGCCTTTTTAATTATTATGGCATTTATCTCCTGGAAATTACAATTATTAATTAAAATATATATTTTATCATTAGATATTTAGGTTCTGTACTAAATAACTGATTTCTTTGCTGTGTTACCTAGCAACCTTCTAAAGAGTGCGATATTAGCTACCGTATAAATCAAGATATGTTAATTCCATATTTATTCTAGTTGAAAACATTCTCCAATTATTTAGATCCCATATTTATTTGGAACATCTGCTACAAAACTGTCATAGGCATATACGGTTGTTAAAGGCCATCTAAACCCCCAAATATTTTTGTTTGGTTTGGTTGCTGGCAATTTGATTACATTCTGGAATTTTTAATCTTTTATGGACCTATTTTACAGAATTTGCCAGCTCTGCTTAATTGCTGCAGATGCTAAATTGACACTCTTTCACTTTCATTTATGGATTTCTCAAACTGTAGGATAAACACATTACTGAGAAGTCTAGCTGTGAGTTAAGGACACCATCATTACGACCTGTGAAGGAGAGAAGAGACATAAACTGCCACAGGTGCATCTCACAACCAGGGTCAATCAGGCAGGCTTTAATCCATAAGTACCAATATAAAAAAATCACTTTGGGGTAGAACTGATCTTTAAGAAAAATATTTTTTAGCACAGAATTGTATACATAAAAAAACTGTTTTAGAGTTGTTAGGCCCCCTTGGGTAAGATGAGTTTTCAGGTGGCCTTGGAAATACCTAGTTGCAGTTTCTATTTTTTAGCAATACATATATTCAGAATACCACATTAGCAGACATAAGGTTGTTAAAAAGTAAGGACATGCTTTTTATCTGGTTGTTTGTGCTGCACCACTGTTTTCGATTCTATTAGGGTCAATGACCTGTAAAAAGTATGTACATCAGAGAAGTCTGTGTAAGAGACTGACGTCCTGCTCTTTATTCCTAATCCAGGTCAATGACTCAAGGTATTAAAGCAAGATGTTTACAGATAGCTAGGGAGATAGCATTTTACAATGGAGATTAGAAAGATCAGACTCTATGATTTACCAAAAGACTGTTCACTTTGCTAGGGAATTTGCCCCAGAGCTTAGTGAATGTGGTAAAATTTCACTTGGCAAAGAATACCCAATAACGTGCAAGGGCAAATAAAAAATTGCATTTTTGCTTGCACATTATTGGATGTCAGCAAAGCTTCACCTTATTCACTAAACCCTGTGGAAAATTCCCTTGTAAAGTGCAATTTTCCTTGCAACTAGAGTAGCCTATTTGCTTTTAGTAAATCAAACTGGTGTTTGCCTTATGACAGATGTCCTTAAGGGACCATACACACATTAGCATGTATTGATGTGCGTGCACTACTGCTCCCATTTGTGTGTGTTGAGGTGTATTGCGTTGGGACAGCCCTCAAGGGCTCAAGGCAGAAAAAACTGCACCTGCACTATTTTGACAACACAGTGCACCACAATGCACTGACTATTCACAATGTACATTTTGCAGGTCCTTTTTTTACTTTATATGTGGTTTGGGATATCCTTTAGAATGAGTCACAATGGACCACAATACACATGTACCTGCACATTGCAGTGCATTGCAATTGTGTTACTACAGCTTACATGTGCAAGTCCAGCTTTAAAGTAGATCTGCCTGAAAAAAAAAAAGAATCCTGCAAAAGAAAATAATTTATATTTACACATCCTTCTGCCCAAAGTCTGCTGTATTCATTCTTTTGAAGAGCAAAACTGCTAAAAAGGATTATTTATATTTGATGCAGTTCTAGGTAAATCAGATGCCTTCATCCCCCACCCTTTGGTTCTATCTGCCATGTATCTTGTATCAATGTACTAGTGTATTGAACCACGGTGTGCAGTTGGGAATGCAGGCATCCAATACAAAAAGGAAACTCCTGCGCAGCTCACAGAGGTTTGCAACTGAAATAAACATAGGTGCCCTGTGTCAGTATTAATACGTGCACTTTCCCATAAGCTACACTTATGACATAGCTCCCTTGATCTAAAGCAGGTATGCTCAACCTGTGGCCCTCCAGCTATTGCAGAAGTACAAGTCCCATGAGGCATTGTAAGGCTGACAGTTACATACATAACTCCCAAAAGCAGAGGCATGATGTGACTCACTAACTCAGATGCATACTTATCTGAATCTCACACTTTTTTGCCCCAGCTTTGACTGCATACATGCTTCCTATAGACTGCTATTGGCGTATAAAAGGTAGTTTGTTGTACCAAAGTCTATGGAGATAGCTTGCACAGCAGTGGTGATTTTAACAGATCTGTGAAGAGGGAGGGTGTGTGTTATTTTGACAGGGTAGCTATAGAAAAAGGATAATCATACTGTGTTTAACCATTTAAAGTGTTACTAAACCCAGTAATATGAAAATAGTTTATCTGCCCCCCCCCCCCCACACACACACTTATAAATCTTCTTTTCACAATGAAATACTGCCACTATATACCTTTTTGGATGATCTGTATACCACGGTTACATGATAAACTGCACAGTTTCTCCAGTGCTGAAAGTTCAGGTAGGAGGAAATTTCCACTACAGCCTGTATACACGCCCACATGTGTGATGTCAATATCATGTGACCTGGCTAGCTCTGAGAACAAGTACATGTTCTCTCCAGCATAGAAGACACAACTGAGCATGTGCAGGTCGGTTACCCTGCCTGTGTTAGCTGGCCTTCCCCAGATAGACAGTGCAGGAGGGGGAGGATCTGTGCATACAGGATAAAACAACCTTTTTTTTACACAATACAGAGGATTAACCCCTTAAGTTCCACAGTGAGTATAATAAGCATGCTATGCTGCATATACAGACTGATTTTACTGTTGTGGGTTTAGTGGGTTTAGAAAAACTTTAAACCCCCTTCCTAACCAGGCCAATTTTCAGCTTTCAGTGCCCTCACATTTAGAATGACAATTACTCAGTCATGCAACACTGTACCCATATGAAATTTTTGTCCTTTTTTCACACAAATAGAGTGTTTTTTTTTTTTTTGCTCTATAAATGAAAAAAAGACTGAACATTCTGTAAAAAAATGCATTTCTCTTTGTCTGCTATAAAATTTTGCAAATTAGTAATTTTTCATCATAAATTTTGGCTAAAATATATACTGCTAGTAAACTTTGGTATAAATAACCAAAATCATTGTATATTACTTGGTCTTTGTGAAAGTTATAGAGTCTACAAGCTATGGTGCCAATCACTGAAAATAGATCACACCTGATGTACTGAAGGTGTGTCTCATTTCTTGAGACACTGACACTGACAAGCCAGGACAGTACAAATACCCCCCAAATGACCCCTTTTTGGAAAGTATTTATTAAGAGGCATGGTGAGATTTTTAAAGTTGTAATTTTTCCCCACAATTCTTTGCACATTTTTTTTTTTTCCCTCACAAAATTGTCATATTACCAGGTTATTTCTCTCACACTGCATATGCATACTTGCAACTACACCCTGAAACACATTCTGTTACTCCTCCTGAGTAAGGGGATACCACATGTGTGAAACTTTTTCACAGCCTGGCCACATACAGATGGGGCATGGATGAGCACTGATGTGGCATGGATGAGGCATGGATGAGCACTGATGTGGCACAGATGAAGCATGGGTAATCACTGATGTGGCACAAATGAGCACTGATGTGGCATGGATTAGGCATGAATGAGCATTGATGTGACATGGATGAGCACTGATGTGGCATGGATGTGGCACAGACGAGCACTGATGTAACATGGATGAGCACTGATGTGGCATGGATGTCGCATGGATGATCACTGATGTGGCATCCATGAGGCACAGATGAGTACTGATGTGGCATGGATAAGGCATGGATGAGACACAGATGGGCACTGATGTGGCAAGGATGTGGCACGCACAAGCACTGATGTGGCATGGATGTGGCACGGATGAGCACATTCAGCTGTAGCCGTCATTCGGCTATGGCCTGGTCGGCAAGTGGTTAAAGTACTCTTATCCTTTCAATAATCTAGTTATGTGCAAGGCATAATTCAGTTTTTTTCCCATGATATGTAGAAGTATGTAAAATGAACATGCAAGTACTGTATGTTTGGGCTAATTGAATATTCATTTGCAAAGTGAACATTTTCTACTCCTTTAGTACAGGTAATTAGTAATGAAGCTGTTCAGTTAGGATACCCAATTTCATACAGGTCACGCACTGGCACCAGCTGTTGTATGCTGCTAGATACACCTCAGCAAAGCTGATATCCAGACTTTATAGTGCAATGGTCATGTGATATGTCAGCAGTGCCCCTCCTTCTCAGCCAAACTGCAATGGCATTTGTGTAATTTTCATGAGATGTCTGAGTATATGAGAGAGAGGGAGGAATTAGGAACCAAACTATATTTGTGCAGTCTGTGGCTACACATATATAAGGCTGTTGCAGAATGGTCTCTGACTCTAGAAAATTCAGGGAATATCTGAATCAGACACTGGAACTAGCAAATTTGACATGTATTAGAATGGTATCATTTTTTTTAAATCCTTTTTAAGGTTCCATGCACACTGGGCTTAAAAAACGTCAGTTCCCTTGGCAGAAAAAAAACAATCATAAAGAGCGTTTTTGTACAGAGTTTAGATGAGTTCAGGAGAGTTTAGCATTTTTTTTCTGCCAGAAAGTGCCAATCAAAAATGCAAACCAGAAGGGTTTTTTTTCTGCCTCTAAACACCGAGCTCAAAATATGCATCTAGTCAATGTAGTCAGTTTTTTGTTTGTGGTGGGAGCACAGCCTGCCTGTCCTCTAAAGGCCAAAACTTGTGCTGACAGTTTTTAATTTTAGAAAAAAAAAAAAAAAAAAAATATGCATCTAACTGTCCTGATGTGTATGGACACATAGGATAACATAGAGTTGCATCTACAGGCAAAACTCAAAACTCCTGTAGAAGCAGCATTTTTTATGTCTGTGTGCATGGACCCTAAAAATAATTTTGTTTTAAGGACCACTTTCTTATAATTTAATAACCAATTTAAGGGCAAAAACATCATAATGCAGAGACCACTAACATGCTGTTATTTAATGTGCCATGTCTGTAGGTTTAAAATAAAATTGAGAAGTCACTGGGGTTGATTTACTAATGGCAAATAGATTGTTTAATTTGCAAGGGAATTTGTCCCAGAGCTTGAATGTTCTAGAATGTGCTAGAATTTTACTTTACAAATAATATCCAATCAAATGCAAAAAAAAAACTGCATTTTTTCTTGCAGTGATTGGTTGATGAAAGTCAGCAGAACTTCATTTCATTTACTAAGATCTGGGGCAAATTCCCTTGAAAAGTGCAACTTACCCTGCAAAGTGAACAGTCTGCTTGCCTATAGTAAATTATGTCATAGTTTCTTTGCGGGACAGTTTTTTTTATAGTTTATCCTTAAAATGCCGTTCTACAACATACTGTACTTTATAGATTTAAATGATGGGTTACTGTATACAGTACGACAATATTAAGATGAACAACAACAGTCAAACTGATTGACTAATTTATGTCACAATATAAGCCCCATATGTCTAGTTTTCTTTTACTGTAGTTTCCAAGATGCAATTTGTGAAAAAAAAAATACAAGAAGTTTTTTTTTTTCATTTTATTGATTTTTTAAAACAAACAAAGTTGTCACTTTTGTATCTGTCGTTTAAGTGCAAACATATTTTTCCATTTCAAAGATTTTATTATTATGTACAGCATATTACCTCTTATCCATATTATAGCAAATGTTTTCCAACATTAAAATAAATATTTTCCTTACTTATACTAACCAATGTAATACATTTGCTACATAGCATGCACCATAACGGTTTATGTATTTAACTTTTCTGTGCTCCCCTGCCTATCTGCCACTAGAACCCCCCTGAATTCTAGTGTAAGTTTTGGCTTCCTAAGGATTAAAATGTAAACTGGGCCAAGTAAAACAGCCTGAACTGAGAGGAGGTGGTAGTAGGGGAATCGCATGTTCCCCATACCCTTAAGCAATATTCACACTGGTGGTAGAGAGCAGCTAGGGCCCATGCTTTTTGCTGGCTACCTTTGGCTCTTTTAGCACTTTCTTAGAATGTTGTTGCCAATGGAGACCATTAAACTGAAGTACAGAGGGTGTATTTACATAAAGCGCCATATTTTTAATGCAGTAAATCTGAAATTTACCAAATATTCACTGCAAGTCAATCTTCCTGGTTCATGTGTTTTAAAAAAAAAGGGCAAGGTTTACCACCAGGTTAACCCTTGCTAGTAAAATCACCAGATAAAATTTAAAGCTGAACTCCAGGGAAAATTAAAGTTAAGAACCCCAAATCATTATATATTTTCCAAAAGCAACTGGTCACACAATATTAGCGCAATAGTTTATCACACCTGTATTTCCAGGCAAACTAGACTGACGTTAATTTTAACACACACAAACAAAATATATTTCTCTATTTTTGGTAAAATTTTAAAGAATTTAACCTCTTCAGATCTGGAAGGTTTACCCCCCCCATGATCAGGCCATTTATTGCAATACAACACTGCGTTACTTTAACTGACAATTACACGGTCGTGCGGCACTATACCCCAAAAAAATTGATGTCTTTTTTTCCCCACAAATATAGCTTTCTTTTGGTTGTATTTGATCACCTTTGCGGTTTTTATTTTTTGCGCTATAAACAAAAAAAGACAGACAATTTTGAAAAAAAAAAAAAATAATATTTTTTACTTTCTGCTACAAAACACATACAATAAAAAAATTAAAAAAAAATAATTTCTTCATAAATTTAGGCTAATATGTATTCTGCTACATATTTTTGGTAACAAAATCCCAGTAAACGTATATTAATTGGTTTGCGCAAAAGTTATAACGTCTACAAACTAAGGGATATATTTATGGAATTTTAATTTTTTTTTACTAGTAATGGCGGTGATCAGCGATTTTTAGGTGGACAAATCTGACACTAAGTGACACTTTTTGGGGTCCAGTGACACCAATACCATGATCAGTGATGATAAAATGCACTTTCCCTGTACTTATGACAGTGACAGGGAAGGGGTTAACATCAGGGGCGATCAAAGGGTTAAATGTGTTCCCTGGGAGTGCTTGCTAACTGTAGGGGGGTGCTTTGACTGGGGAAAGACAGAGATCCATGTTTCTGCTTAGCAGAAACACAAGATCTCCATCTTCCCCTCTAAAAGAATGGCACTCTGCCTTGTTTAAACAAGGCAGACTGCCATTCTGCTTCTTTCGGTAATGATCGCTGGGTTCCCGGCAAACATTGGGTCAGTCAGACCCGCTGATTGGCTCCCACTGTGTCCAATCACAGAGGGAGTAGGCTGGCAGCGCCTTAGACTTGGCATTAGAGGTCACATACAGGTACGTGATTTCACGCTAAAAGGCCGCCTTGTTGCAGTAAATGTGCGTGGGGCGGTCCAGAAGCGGTTAAACAGATACTAAACATGTCAAGCCCTAAAATTGCATGTGGCTGCGAAGTCCACAGTAACCAAAATTGTCCACAAGCAATGCTTTAAAAGTCTTTACAGGTCAGCAGTTTAGAATTAAACATGAATGATAAGCCTAGAATTATTGATCCCATGCCATTGTGCATTGCAATACCTAATATGTGTATTGTAGTCATCGTTTGCGTATGTAGGTGCATCACTAACACTAAAAGCTATAGCAGTTGCTGCTGACGTAGACCTTATTAAAGCAGAAAACTAAATGAATAAATCAACATGGATTTGGATACAATTTAATAGTTATCACATAAAAGAAACTTGTATGGCCAATTGCCTTATTAAGTTTATAAATAAACATAAAATTATTTTCCTTACTTACCATTTGTACTGTGTGGATAAAAACAATTACATAAATTAACTGAATCATTGATTTTCTGTTTTTGTGTTTGGTAATGTATCAGTATCTACAAATATTTGTCACATTTCTTTCTATTACCTAGCACACTGTTTTCTGCTTACAGCCTGAAGTTGAAACGTGAAATTAATTTTGTATACATTTCTAAATAGGCAGCATATTCCTCATGCATGTGTAAGAGTGTGGAAAATAGGAACTTGCTATGGAAATTTTTCAGTTTCATATATATATTTTTCCATTTCTGTGTATGTCTCCATCTAAGCGTTGAGTCAAAGTAATTGTTTTATGTAAGGTTATTTTCAGAATTGAATAGAAAGCGTTATTAAGAGCAGCAGTGTAAAACTATCAATGCTGTTCGATAGTGCCAAAGATAAAACATATAAAAAATACAAAGAAAACTACTAACATTAAATGACTTTTTCTTGTGCCTTCATTATATCTACTGTATGCTCAGGGTGAAAATCACACAATGATTAGTAATAAAAAAGGATTCTCCATCATTCAGCATAGACTGTTCATAAGACCTCTTTCACACTGAGGCATTTTTCAGGCATTACAGCTCTAAAAATAGCGCCTGTAAAGCACCTGAAAAAAGTCTCAGCTGCACTTTCACACTGGGGCGCTGCGCTGTCAGGGCGTCACAAAAAGTCCTGCCAGCAGCTTCTTTGCAGCGGTGGAGGAGCTCCGCCACCGCTCCTCCCCATTGAAAACAATAGGGCAGCGCTGCTATACAGGCGGCAAAGTGCCACTGCAGCTGCGTTTTGTGGGCGGATTTGACCCCTTTATGGCCGCTAGTGGGGGGTTAAAACCACCCCGCTAGTGGCCGAATAGCGCCACTAAAATGCCGCTAGTGCCACTAAATAGCGCCGCTTTACCGCTGATGCCCAGGGCGGTTCGGTGTGAAAGGGGTCTAAATAATAAGAAATGCATCAATGTATGTTGGTATTTTTATATTAGTAGCACATCAGCACTTTATATTGTTGCACCAATGTATGTTTTAGTATGTTAGGTGTGTATATAGGGAGTTAACATTAGTGCTGCACTCATTAGGAAAGTGTTTGTGTTAAGGACAGGATGAGAGGTTCAGAGCACCCACAGCTCCAAGATTCTATCATTACAAGGTACCTTTAACCCTTTCATGACTAAGCCTATTTTGGAAATTTGGTGTTTACAAGTTAAAATCCGTATTTTTTGCTAGAAAATTACTTACAGCCCCCAAACATTATATATATTTTTTTAGCAGAGAATCTAGAGAATAAAATGGCGATTGTTGCAATATTTTATATCACACGGTATTTGTGCAGCAGTGTTTTAAACCCAACTTTTTGGGAAAAGGGACACTTTCATGAATTAAAAAAAACAAACAGTAAAGTTACCCCAATTTTTTTGTATAATGTGAAAGATGATGTTACACTGAGTAAATAGATACCAAACATGTCACTCTTTATAATTGCACACACTCGTGGAATGGTGACAAACTACGGTACCTAAAAATCTCCATAGGCGAAGCTATAAATTTTTTTTTTTACAGTTACCAGGTTAGAATTACAGAGGAGGTCCAGTGCTAGAATTATTGCTCTCGCTCTGACGATCACGGCGATACCTCACATGTGTGATTTGAACACCGTTTACATATGCGGGCATGACTTCCATATGCGTTTTCTTTGCTGCGCGAGCTCGCGGGGACAGGGGCGCTTTAAATGTTTTCTTTCTTATTTTATTTATTTTTATATTAATAAATTGTGTTTTAAAAAAAAAAAATTTTGATCACTTTTATTGCTGTCACAAGGAATGTAAACATCCCTTGTGACAGTAATAGGTGGTGACAGGTACTCTCTATGGAGGGATCAGGGGTCTAAAAGACCCCCTATCTCTCCTTTGCACTTCATAGTATTCAGATTGCCATTTTCAGCGACTCTGAATACTGTATATTTTTTTTAAACCGGCATCATTGGCAGCCGAGTAAACGGGAAGTGGCGTCATGACTTTGTTCCAGGCTGTCCCTAGCCGCCGGAGGCGGTGGATTGGTCATCGGGCCTCTCAATGGAATGGGAGGCCCGGTAAGAGCGGTGAGAGGCGGCGTGAGGGGGGGACCTCCCCTCCCGCTCCTCCGGTATAACAGCCAAGCGGCTTTTAGCTGCATCGGTTGTTATACCAGGAAAGCCAATCGCCAGCTCTAAAAACAGTACCGGGATGATGCCTGCAGCTGTGGGCATCATCCTAGTATAACCCCCGAAAGCCGAGTACGCACATCTGCGTACGCTCGGCGGGAAGGGGTTTAAAACAAAGGCTGCTACACATGATTCATGACCTTCTGGTAGAATAGTAAGACATGTGTCTGTTTGAAAAGAATTATGCATAGCATCACATGCAGTGTTGGCTTCTAACATTGAGATGTATTTTTGTATAGTACATTGTCCTTTGTCTGCAGCAAGAAATTAGAGATTTCAAGATGGAAATAGACTGTTTAACCATTTACAGGTACAATACATGTGGCTTTAGTGAATGCTTCAAGGGTTAGTGTTCTAGACCTCCATTGAGAAGTCTCACTTTAGTGTAGGTGTGGTAACTAACTCGATAGTAAGAATAGCCATACAATTGCAAAACATACATAAGGCAGATCAACTGTAGTGAATATTTTGGAAGTATAAATGCCCATAGCTATTTACACAGCCATTCCTGGTCATATGCTGCCCAGATCAGCATTTTATTTTTTTGATAGGGGAAGGGGGTGAGTATGGTCAAATGTTTCCAATTAGCAAACAGGAAGCCTGCATGACATGACCATGGCTGTCCATGGCTGTTCACATGTTATCGTTAAAGGACCGTTTACCTGCAGCTAGGGACAGATAAGTGGCCCTTTACTCCATTGTTTGAATCCAGGGCTGCTTATCATTACATAGTTAGTCAGGTTGAAAAAGGACACACGTCCATCTAGTTTAACCATTTAAAAAGGAAAAAAAGGAAATTAACAGAATAAATAAATAGAAAACCTCCATATACAAAATCCTATACCCACAATTTATCCAGAAGAAGGCAAAATATAAACACTTATAGTATATAAAGCGTCTGTCCCTTAACAGCAGTATTTACTCCATGTGCAATTAAGGATAGCTGTGAAGCTTCTGAGCCTGTCATTGATTTGTACAGGTGAGAGGAAACACCTAGCCATGCCCGCCACAGATACTGATCTGAGTGGCGTAAAGCCAGGAATAGCTGTGGGAATGAGTATGTAAAGTATCTAAAGCAATTTAGAGAGGGCTTAGAACCCCTGTTAGGATATTTCTCTTTCTGTGACCCCGTTAGTGAGTTTTACTCTTACAAATTCTTTATTATTATCACAGGAACTGAAAATGTACAATTTTGAATGGTCACCAGGACAGGAATTAAGGGGAAATCATCTAATGGGGACTTTTGTTTAAGTGACAGTTGTCTATGATGGCATTTCCCTCACAAGTAAACACGTAAAAGGTTCTAATGGAAGGTTTCATATTTTGAGAGTTAGAAAGAAGATCATAAAGTATTTTGAAGTGTTAAATCATTTAGAGGTGCAATGCATGTAGCTTTAGTGACAGCATCAAAGATTTGTGTTTTAGACTTCTGTTTAACAGCTTCCAGACCGCCCACCACACATTTATTGCGGCAGGGTGGCCCGTCTGCACGAAACAACGTACCTGTACGTTGTTCTTCCTTCTGGGTCTGGGGCGTGCTCATGCTCTGCCAGTCATTGACAAGAGAGGCAGACCAGTGTTCTGTCAGAGAGGAATATGGAGATCTTGGGTTTCTGCACAGCAGGAACACAGATCTCTCTCTTCCTCCAGTTAAGCCATCCCCACACAGTAAGAAAGCACTCCCTAGGAGCACACTTAACCCTTTGATCATCCCTGATGTTAACCTCTTCCCTGCCAGTGTCATCAGTACCGTGACAGTGCATTTTTTTAGCACTGATCACTGTATTGGTGTCAGTGGTCCCCAAAAATTATCACTTAGCGTCCGATTTGTCCGCCGCAATGTCACAGTCCCGCTAAAAATCGCTGATCTCCGCCCTTACTAGTAAAAAAGAATGCCATAAAAATATCCCATAGTTTGTAGACGCGATAACTTTTGCACAAACCAATCAATATACGCTTGTTGGGATTTTGTTTACCAAAAATATGTAGCAGAATACATATTGGCCTAAATTGATACAGACATTTGATATTTTACATTTTTTATTGGATATGTTTTATAGCATGTTTTGCTTATAGAGCAAAAAATGTAATCCGCACAGGTGATCAAATACCACCAAAAGAATGATCTATTTGTTTGGGTACAGCGTTGCATGAACGTGCAATTGCAGTTAAAGCAATGCAGTGCTGTATCGCAAAAAATGGCCTGGTCATGAAGAGGGTGAAACCTTCCGGGGCTGAAGTGGTTAAAATGCAATTCCCTACTCAATCTAAAATAAAAAAATGTTTATATATATGTATATACATATTCATTTAATAGGTAAAATTAAAGCACTCATTGAGACTTAATGCACTTTGAGCATACTGTTTCATGATATACATTATTCATTTTTAGTCCAGGTTAATAATGTAAAATGTATTTCATGAGTCACCTTTTTAATGGACTATAAACTTAACCAGTGGCAAAGCAAATAGAGATATGTATAACTAACATAGTATTGCCATTTTATTTGTATATAAAGTTTCATATGAGTGTCAATTAACCAAAACAATGTTCTGTAATTATTAGTTAGTTGCAGATTGACTAGAACAGTTTGATGGCACATAGGTTTTTAGTCAGTTATCTACTAATGTGACAAACTGTTGTCAAATTTTGATGTACTGAGAGAACAGCCATAGTATACATTTTTGTTCAATTATTTTTTGTATGTATTATTATATTTTATATTACTTTTATTATTATTTACTTTCTACAAAAAAAAAAAAAAATGTTAGTTTACAGTGTGTGTTGTGTTATTAGCAGTTAATCAGATTCCAAGATAGAACATGAAATATTAGTCCTAATCGCCCACCATGCCCACCATGGGCAATGTGTTTATTTCCTCCATTGTTTAAAAGCCTCTACACAGGTTTGATTTAGGTATTCCTTAAGCTGTACATTTTGATTTGTTCCATAAATGTTTATTTACATTCTCAAAAAGACATGTACAACAACATAAAGCACAGCATACAGTTTGAGGTACAAATACATTTGGTTAGCTAAGAACAAGAAGAAAGTAGGCACATTACCAAACTGATGTGCTCAAAAATCTATGAAAAGTAATTATTTCAGTACAGATATATTTATCAAAAAAGCACATAAGAACAAGGGTTAATAAATGTGTAATCACCCCAAATAATTATATCCAATCTGGCTGCTTACTGGGTGACTGTACGTTTTTATTTGGTTAAATATCCAAACATTTTGCTCCTAAGCCAAATATCCAAATATTGGAGAAAAAAAGAGAAACTGTAATATGGTGACACTAGGACATGCATTATGTCTTAATTTCAAATATTTTTTTTTTTTTAGTTATAGAGTGGAGAATGAATCTTTTGTTATGCATTTTGTTACTGTATGTGACCTCTCTGGTGGGATTTCTCCTACTTCCCCTTGTGGTCAAAAGCAAACAATGGAGACACTCTCCCCTTAAGGCTTGGTTCACACTAGTGTGGGCCTTGCAACCCGCGTTTGCTCGGACACGGCAGCCCATTCATTTGAATGGGCTGCTGTGCTGCATTAATCGCAGAAAAAAGGTGCATGCACCTTTTTTAAAAACATAGCTGCAAGGAAACGGCATGGTCTTTTTGACCATGCCGTATCCTTGCAGTTCCCATCACCTGTGTTCATGCTGCGGGCTGTGATGAGTGGCAGAATGAATGGCAGCTCCAAGCCTCGCAAGAGCAGCGTGATTCAGCTGCGGGTGGTGGCGGGTGTGGGAATTGATGTGAACGCACAGTGTGGGCTAGTGTGAACCTAGCCTGAAAGGAACGCCGACAGCAGTGCATTTTTATATGTTCTAAATCCTCCTCATGCTATTAAGAAAAAAAACAGGAACGATGGGACCTGGAATACCTGGTTGTTGCCAGTTTGGTTTAAAGCTTCTGGCTATCTTCTTATATATGGGTAGATTTGGATCAAAAAAGCAAAATCTTCTACTTAACAGAACTTAGACCTTGTAGTGAATTTTAGTATCTTTGAAATTCTGACTTATCATAGTTATTAAGCCCAAGACAATGTTCAACATTAACAAATGCAAGGGGATTGTGTGAATTTGAGATTAAGAATTAAGGAAATCATTCTGTTTTCCACTAATGATAAATGCCATTCCTTATCCTATTTGCATTTATATCAGACAGAGGGTGTATAATAAAATACGCAGTTTGTCATTAAAATAACATTGCTGGGGGAGAAAATGGGCTAGAGCATATTCAAAGAACTTGTTGGATTTTTTTCATGATGCATCAAGCAGCTGCTCTTGGTGTTCCCAAAGTAATTTAAAAATTACCATCACGCATTGTTTATTCTCAAGGTTAATTTGTTATCTTGTCAAAATATTAAAAGTTACATTGGAGAAATTCTGCTTGCTATTAAAACTGACCCAGGAAAATTCAGCTTTCATCATTTTCACATACAAATAACTCACTTAACACGCACTAAAACATGAGAAGCGCTGATAAGGAAAATCAACATATACAGTATGTAGCTAAAAGATTGACAAATGCAAGGATAGGAGAACCTATAGTGGCATTCTTTGACCTTACATTTTGGGATGTATAACATGTGATAGAGGGCCAAGGTCACCTCTAATATTTGTTTTTCAGTTTTCAGTAGATGTCACACTATAAAATATTACAAGTGCTGCTTATTTAAACTGCTGCTTTATACAGATTTTGAATTGTCCATAGCAACAAATCAAATCTTCACTTTAGTTTGATAACATGCCTTGGCATAATGATTCTGTATCAAATTAGTTTATTCAGGCAATACAAGTGCAGTTCTTTTGTTTTTTTATTCGTTTTTCTGTGAATAGCTCCTGTGAACTAATTAATATATATGTTTTTTTTTCTACCCTTCTGACTGTTTTCAATCCCATCATACAACATTTTTGAAATATTTGTTACCTTGTTTACCACATATAAGGCTACATATTAGGATGCTAATTTTCATAAAAGTCCACTTGTTCAGTATCAACATTTTTGCCCTTGCCAAACAAACAGAAATATAACACAGTAAGGTCCAATATCAATATGTTGGTTCATAAATATAAGCACTTTTAAAAAAAAAAACAAAAAACAGCCTAACTAAATACATTTAACAAACAAATTGTGTTGAGCATTGTTCAGTTATCATTACCAATCTATAGGATTACTAATTTGGTAATCTGAATACATTGCATTTAGTTACTTGCCATTTCTAGGCATATACTACTAGATTAGAGCAGGTAAAGCATGTAATTCGGGCATCACTTGGAACAGTAGGTGTATTCTAACAGTATGGTACTGAGGGTGCTCATGATTGTTGGAAGCAACTGTATATGCAGAAACAGATTTTCTCACAAGCTGTATCCTTTGCTAATCCTTTTGCAACCAAAAACATAAGGAAACAAAGCTCTCAGCATACATATGCTCCATTATTAGGTGATTAAATCTCAAAGAGTATTGTAGCTACAGTGTGTAAGTTATTTGAGGATGGACAGATGTATGACTGCTCATTTTTCTTGGTGAGACATCTGTCTGTGTATTAGCAGCCCAACAGGGCTGTATTTGGACATCATGCAACTTTATGCACACCTGAACAAGGTGCATTTTTCCACATGGTCTGCCCCATGTTGTATGTGATAATGTTATGTATGTTTTTTAACTGTGAGCAATAAAAGCCTTCTGACTTGTATCGACATACCCTGCACCCTCTTCCCCTTTTTAATTCTCTTGCAGAGAAAGTTTCCTGAAGTGGCTAGGAAAGGCTTTTACAATTAGTATATTTTGAGGCTTGGTACTTCCCATTATAGTTTCAACTGCTCTATATACTTGCCCAAAATCTAACATTATGGTAAACTTAGCCCTGCAGTCACAATATACTGCACTCTGCAATCATTGCTGTTTTATGTGTTAACTACAGCTAACATTATCCTGCAAACTGCAATGTTGCCTAAATATTTTTCAGATCTGTGTTCCTCTGTGTGTTGGCACACTTTGGTTTTCCTTCCTATCTTTCCTTACTTAACTTACCCATTTCTTTCCATTTTCTATCATTCCAAACATATGCCATTTTCTAAGCTATCACAGAATACATTTTCGATCTCTTCAAGTGCCTTTATAGTTAAAAAATCAGTCTGGCAATTCTCAGGACTGTTTTCTTGTAATCCCATATATTTCATGAAACAATTATAATAGTTTTCACATAAGATGAAATGCATGGTTAAGGATTGATTTTCATATTTTTCAGATGCCCAAGAGTATAACTTACAGAATATATTCTAGCAATGCTAAGGGCGATCTTTATCTAGAATAATTATAGCTGTTAGAGATATGTAAACATGAAAACAGTATTTCACATACACTTAAGGTATTTCGCAAATAGCATCTATATTTTATGAAGTATAAGACAGTTCAAATAGATTGTATAATGCCTAAATTCAAAGCAATGGCGCAAAATATATTTGAGAGTCAGAAAGGCAGTCTAAAATTGTATGCCAGCATATTAAATATTAATTTGTACATCCTGGTAATAAACCTGTTTATAAATATAGATATATATATATATATATATATATATATATATATATATATACACACACACACACACACACACACACACTATATTGTCAAAAGTATTGTGATGCCTGCCTTTACACGCACATGAACTTTAATGCCATTCCAGTCTTAGTCGGTAGGGCTCAGTATTGAGTTGGCCCACCCTTGACAGCTATAACAGCTTCAACTCTTCTTGGAAGGCTGTCCACAAGGTTTAGGAGTGTGTCTATGGGAATGTTTGACCATTCTTCCAGAAGCACATTTATGAGGTTAGGCACTTATGTTGGGCGAGAAGGCCTGGCTCGCAGTCTCTACTCTAATTCATCCCAAAGGTGTTCTATCAGGTTGAGGTCAGGACTCTGTGCAGGCCAGTCAAGTTCCTTCACCCCAAACTCGCTTATCTATGTCTTTATGAACCTTGATTTGTGCGCTTGTCATGTTGGAACAGGAAGGGGCCATCCCCAAAATGTTCCCACAAAGTTGGGAGAAGGAATGGTCCAAAATGTGTTGGTATGCTGATGCCTCAAGAGTTCCCTTCAGGAACTAAGGGGATAAGCCCCACCCCTGAAAAACAACCCCACACCTTAACCCCCCTCCACCAAATGATTTGGACCAGGGCACAAAGCAAGGTCCATAAAGACCTGGATGAGTGAGTATGGGGTGGAGGAACTTGACTGGCCTGCACAGGGTCCTGACCTCGACCTTTAGGATGAATTAGAGCGGATATTGCAAGCCAGGCCTTCTCAACCAGCATCAGTGCCTGACCTCACAAATGTGCTACTGGAAGAATGGACAAACATTCCCATAGTCACACTGCTAAACCTTGTGGACAGCCTTCCCAGAAGAGTTGAGGCTGTTATAGCTGCAAAGGGTGGGCCAACTCAATACTGAACCCTACAGACTAAGACTGGGATGCCATTAAAGTTCATGTGCATGTAAAGGCAGGTGTCACAATACGCTTGACAATATAGTGTATATATTATACACATTAATAATATATAAATATATATATATATATATATATATATATATATATATATATATATATATATATATATATATTATTAATGTGTATAATATATACACTGTATATATAAAATGAGCTTTGAGGAAGTCGTTCTAGATGTAAAGTGTAGAGCAGAGCTTTTCTAAGCATCAGTCCAGAACAGAGTCTAAGGTCTAAGTGTAATATACTTGTGCGCTGCTATGGGCCTCAGAAAACAACCAAAACTAAAAGCAAATAAAATAACTTAGATAATATGTGTTCTAATATCACCCTAAAGTACAAATGTACAAGTAAATTACAAACAGATGCAACCATTAGCTAGTGACCTCAACACTCCAAAACAATTAATAATAGGAAAAAATGGTGCGCTAGTTCAAAAAAGGAATCATATGCAGCAGAAGCAAAACAAATATAGATTAATAATTACCCTTCATTTCCAAATATTAAAAACATATAAATACAATACATATGTCAAATGTGATAACGTACTCTAATCAAAAACAAATATTCATAGGGTTGGACATGAAAATGAGTCCCAAGTAATAAGTGCATGTGCATCAAAGGTGATGAGATGTGAAAATTAATTGCTCAATAAACAATTCCTGAAAATTGTGTTCACAATTGCTTCCACCTTCCAGACCAGGAGTGTGACCAAGCAGCTTACCTTAAGAAAAGACAACAGCGGGTCTAGCAACGCTTTGGTATGAAGATCCTTTAGGGCAGATCATGTTCCACTCTCCTCTTCTCTCCTGCATCAAAAAACACAGCAGATCTGACAGGGATTTAACCGGTTCCCGACCGGCTCACGCATATATAATGCGGCAGAATGGGTCTCCTGGGTGAAACCTAACCTAACCTTTTTTGGCCACCAGAGGGCACATGTCCGCTGCACAGTGGGGGGACCCGATGCATGTGGCCGGTGGGCATGATCGCCACTAGCCAGGCACAATCATGTGCACAAGCACCAGCATGGGGATTTGTGTGTAAACACACAAATCCATGTGCTGTCAGAGGAGAGGAGCCATATCGTTTGTTCCTACTAAGTAGAAAAAACGTTATGTCTCCTCTTCTAGTCACTGCCATCCCCACACAGTTAGAACACACTGAGGGAACACACAATTAACCCCTTGATCGCCCCCTAGTCCTAACCCCTTCCCTTCCAGTGACATTTACACAGTAATCAGTGCATTTTTATAGCACTGATCACTGTAAAATTGTCAGTGGTCCCAAAAAAGTGTCAAAAGTGTCGATCTGTCTGTCGCAATGTCACAATACCACTAAAAATCACAGATCACCACCATTACTAGTAAAAAAATATATAAAAATGCCATAAAAATGACAGAAATCTTTCCCATAGTTTGTAGATGCTATAACTTTTGTGCAGACCAATCAATATAAGCTTATTGCAATTTGTTTTACCAAAAACATGTAGAAGACTATATATTGCCCTAAACTGATAATTTTTTTTTTTTTTTTTAAATTGGGGATATTTATTATTGCAAAATGTAAAAAATATTGTTTTTTTTTTTCAAAATTGTCGCTCTCTTTTGTTTATAGCGCAAAAAATAAAAAATGCAGAAGTGATCAAATACCACCAAAAGAAAGCTCTATTTTTTATGGGGAAAAAAGGAAGCAAATTTTGTTTGGGTACAGAGTCGCACGACCACGCAATTGTCAGTTAAAGTGACTCAGTGCCAAATTGCAAAAAGTGCTCTGGTCAGGAAGGTGGTAAAATCTTCCGGGGCTGAAGTGGTTAATATATGGATCCCTTATGGAAAATCACATTCCTCTCTCCTCTTCTCTCCTTATAGCATAATCCCAGGGATATAGTATGTAGTACAATTATTGAGGATAAACTTCCACTATGCTGTATTAATTCTCCTCCTCTATCTACTCCATTCAAAGGCCATACAAAACAAAGGAGATCTCCATAGTGCAATAATTTCATAAAAGCAGTAATTTTATTGTAACAGAGTAACTTACATCTAGGATAAAAACAAGCAACATCGATAAATTCAAAACTTCCGGTCGCGAGTGACGTCACCGGCTCCTCTCAGAGCAGGAGATTTCATGTGTGCTAGCCACAGACCAATCTGTCTATGAACCTGAGCTGTCAGTAGGATACCACAGAGTGCAGTGAGCCACGGGAGTGACCTCGCTCTGAGTTCTGATGTTTTGTTTTAACTTTACCTTGATTTGTGAGTGCACTTTTTTGTTTGAATAAGTTTGTTAAAATCCCTGCAATGTATATAGAATATCCAGAGGGGAATGTTTTTTTTCAGCAAAAGTGATTACTCTTGTTGCATTCACATTGTTGTGATGTGGACTGACATGTGGATGAACTATTTATAAGTGGTCACTGTATTTATGCATATACACACACCAGTTTTTCAGTTATTTGAGAATCCTTACATGTTATTAGTATATTTGATGTTTATTGTAATTTTCACTTTTTGATTCACATCTTGTTGTGAGTGGATGCAGGATGAGTCGAACAAGGGATTTTACACGAAAGCAAATTATATTACAAAATGTGCAGTATACTGCTGTATGGGATTTTATAATACTAAATTCATATCTGTCATACCTCTCACTGCATACAATGGGCAGTAGAGGGGAGAAAGAACAATTAAATAAATAGAACAGGAGAAAAATAATGTTTGTATGCTTGGTGTGCTTTAGCATTTTCATAATGATGACCTAGTCCCATTGCTAAAAAAGAAAAAATAGAGAAGACCTTTTTTTTAAATCAAACACTAAAGATTTGTTTTTTGGAATCAATTCAAGAGAGAGTTTTTCTTTTGAAGAGATAATTCTCAGTTTCCCCTCAGTCCATCCTAGTCAACAATTTTATCTATATGTACTAAAGAATAGAAAATGAAGAAGGAACAAATAAGGTGAGTGTTTACTATTTTAATCTTCATGTTATATGAATCATTAAACTAGACACTACCAAAGAAGAGAAAAAGACTCATTATGCCAATCACTTAAAAAAATTACCAAAAAAAGGCTGCATGCAAGTAAATGCTCTCAATAGATAATGTCAATTTTAATTGAATATTAGGTAGACCTTTCCATCTCTATTTCTTACTGGGGTGTAGATACTTTGTTCCTTTTAGGTCTTAGTTTTTTGTAAATTGTCCATCAACCTGTTGCAAAAGCAACAGTTTCTCTTCTAAAATAATCATGTGCTATAAAGCTCAGTAAATCTATTTTAAGCATCCCTGTACAGAAAAATTATTTGAAAAATGGTGCTTTCATTCGATAGATCTTGTTTCTGATAGGTAATTTTAGTTAAATATACCTTCTGGCAAAAGATTATACATGTGTGTTACTTTCCTGCACAAAACCCTGAGCCACAGTTTGTCAGCACTATTTCTAAAAATCAATTTCAGTTTACTTTAATGAGTATGGTATCTAGGAACCTCTGGTTAATGACTAGAAATATCCATCAGTGTCTTGGGTTATCCATCTGTTATGCCACTGCACTTACCTTAATTAGTATGGCTTGAAATTCCTCTTGCTTTTTAAATAGATTAGCAAGAGTACAAGTCATCTGTGCATGACCCTAAGAAAATGGGACACAATACAATATTCTTACATTTGTAATTCCTCTAATACCACAGGTCAGTTCATATGATTAGCACAGGCTTTCTGGCTTGCTGAAAATCATGACATTTAGTTGGCTGTCTATGGATGTATCCGAAGGGAATCATATGGGTAATGATGCTGAAAGACAAGGGAAGATTGGGCATGTGTCATTAAAATGACAATATGGACTTATACAAACATTTACTGGCTGTATGGTCTTGTATGAAAGCATTTGTTTTAATAACTAATATGTGGAGTTTAACCAATGTGGTATTATGTTCATGAAAGGAATTCATATTTCCTTCACATGCTTACAGTTCTATGTTATTTCAATTTAGTGGAGACTGTGTGTAGAGGCAATTTACAAAAAAATTAAAATGAACAAGTTATATATAAAGGTGCAGCGCTAAATTCTTAAAAACGAAAAAAAAATGAATACATTAGGTGAAAACCATACTGAAACCAGAAAACTAAGGCAGTCAGTGATAAATAGTGATAAAAATGAAAAAAATATATATAAATCACCCAAGTGACATTTGAAATCCCATATAGGTAATTAATAACCGAACAGGCAATATGTGGCTAATAGTCCTCAATGGGGATCAGTGTAATCCACAATAACAGTGTTCAAAGTTCAAAAATATTAAAAAATGAAACAAAGAGAGTGATCAGTGAAGGTGTAATCGACACTGTGATGAAGAGGGAGTCCTTTGTTCCATAAAGCAAAACACCCAGGTGAGTAGGTTGTCTCCTTACCAGCTGTAAAGACCAATAAGTTGGTCTCACCGAGCCCAGAGAATTATGGTCTCCCAAAAACCTTACAGGGACTCCAAGGTTGTAACATCCGTGTCATCAGCAAAGGCTAGGAGGGACCAGGAGTTGTTCCGTCTATGGTCAGCAGTATTACTCTCCCCCCAAATCACAGCGGACACCTCACTCTCCAGTTATCAGTCACCTCCGGGTTATGTATGTCGTTACTGCAGCCGCCAAGAGATATTGAAAGCAGGTTGTTTTTTCTGGATGTCAACTGTATACAGTAGGCGAGAGAAAGAATGGCTTCTTGAGAGCTTTCTCCATGGGAAAAATAAGATGATGCCCTTGCCTTAAAGTACAAGCCCTGTGCAGAGACAATGTGGATCACCAGAATGGAGAGCAAGTTGGACAAGCATAAACTATTCAAGTTCCCCAAAACTGAATTTGTAGATTAAATTACCAACATAGGTAATCCTAACCAGCTGATTAGCCAATCTTTAACCACTTGACGACCGCCTCACACCGATGTACGTCGGCAAGGTGGCACGGACAGGCAAAATCACGTACATGTACGTGATTTGCCTTCCGCGGGTGGGGGGTCCAATCGGACCCCCCCCGGTGCCCGAGGCGGTCGTGTTTTGTTCCCCGGCGATCGGAGGTGAGGGGGAGGCCATCCGTTCGTGGCCCCCCCCTTCGCGATTGCCGCCGGCCAATGGGAACATTCCTTTGCTGCTGTATGCTAAACAGCAGCAAAGGAAGTGATGTCATCTCTCCTCGGCTCGGTATTTTCCGTTCCGGCGCAGAGGAGAGAAGACATCTATGTGAGTGCACAACACTACACACTCAGTAGAACATGCCAGGCACACAAAACACCCCGACCCCCCCCCCGATCACCCCCCCTGTCACAAACTGACACCAAGCAGGTTTTTTTTTTTTTCTTTTCTGATTACTGTATTGGTGTCAGTTTGTGACAGTTACAGTGTTAGGACAGTTACTGTTAGCCCCCTTTAGGTCTAGGGTACCCCCCTAACCCCCCCTAATAAAGTTTTAACCCCTTGATCACCCCCCGTCACCAGTGTCACTAAGCGATCATTTTTCTGATCGCTGTATTAGTGTCGCTGGTGACGCTAGTTAGGGACGTAAATATTTAGGTTCGCCGTCAGCGTTTTATAGCGTCAGGGACCCCCATATACTACCGAATAAATGTTTTAACCCCTTGATTGCCCCCTAGTTAACCCTTTCACCACTGATCACCGTATAAGTGTTACGGTTGACGCTGGTTAGTTCGTTTATTTTTTATAGTGTCAGGGCACCCGCCGTTTATTACCGAATAAAGGTTTAGCCCCCTGATCGCCCGGCGGTGATATGCGTCGCCCCGGGCAGCGTCAGATTAGCGCCAGTACCGCTAACACCCACGCACGCAGCATACGCCTCCCTTAGTGGTATAGTATCTGAACGGATCAATATCTGATCCGATCAGATCTATACTAGCATCCCCAGCAGTTTAGGGTTCCCAAAAATGCAGTGTTAGCGGGATCAGCCCAGATACCTGCTAGCACCTGCGTTTTGCCCCTCCGCCCAGGCCACCCAAGTGCAGTATCGATCGATCACTGTCACAAAACACTAAATGCATAACTGCAGCGTTCGCAGAGTCAGGCCTGATTCCTGCGATCGCTAACAGTTTTTTTGGTAGCATTTTGGTGAACTGGCAAGCACCAGCCCCAGGCAGCGTCAGGTTAGCGCCAGTAGCGCTAACATCCACGCACGCACCGTACACCTCCCTTAGTGGTATAGTATCTGATCGGATCAATATCTGATCCGATCAGATCTATACTAGCGTCCCCAGCAGTTTAGGGTTCCCAAAAATGCAGTGTTAGCGGGATCAGCCCAGATACCTGCTAGCACCTGCGTTTTGCCCCTCCGCCCGGCCCAGCCCAGCCCACCCAAGTGCAGTATCGATCGATCACTGACACTTACAAAACACTAAATGCATAACTGCAGCGTTCGCAGAGTCAGGCCTGATCCCTGCGATCGCTAACAGTTTTTTTGGTAGTATTTTGGTGAACTGGCAAGCACCAGCCCCAAGCGCCAGTACCGCTAACACCCACGCACGCAGCATACACCTCCCTTAGTGGTATAGTATCTGAACGGATCAATATCTGATCTGATCAGATCTATACTAGCGTCCCCAGCAGTTTAGGGTTCCCAAAAATGCAGTGTTAGCGGGATCAGCCCAGATACCTGCTAGCACCTGCGTTTTGCCCCTCCGCCCGGCCCAGCCCAGCCCACCCAAGTGCAGTATCGATCGATCACTGTCACTTACAAAACACTTAACGCATAACTGCAGCGTTCGCAGAGTCAGACCTGATCCCTGCGATCGCTAACAGTTTTTTTGGTAGCGTTTTGGTGAACTGGCAAGCACCAGCGGCCTAGTACACCCCGGTCGTGGTCAAACCAGCACTGCAGTAACACTTGGTGACGTGGCGAGTCCCATAAGTGCAGTTCAAGCTGGTGAGGTGGCAAGCACAAGTAGTGTCCCGCTGCCACCAAAAAGACAAACACAGGCCGTCGTGCCCATAGTGCCCTTCCTGCTGCATTTGCCAATCCTAATTGGAAACCCACCACTTCTGCAGCGCCCGTACTTCCCCCATTCACATCCGCAACCAAATGCAGTCGGCTGCATGAGAGGCATTTTCTTTATGTCCTCCCGAGTACCCCTACCCAACGAACCCCCCCCAAAAAAGATGTCGTGTCTGCAGCAAGCGCGAATATAGGCGTGACACCCGCTATTATTGTCCCTCCTGTCCTGACAATCCTGGTCTTTGCAATGGTGAATGTTTTGAACGCTACCATGCACTAGTTGAGTATTAGCGTATGGTACAGCATTGCACAGACTAGGCACACTTTCACAGGGTCTCCCAAGATGCCATCGCATTTTGAGAGACCCGAACCTGGAACCGGTTACCGTTATAAAAGTTAGTTACAAAAAAAGTGTAAAAAAAAAAAAAATATATAAAATAAAAAAAAATAGTTGTCGTTTTATTGTTCTCTCTCTCTCTCTATTCTCTCTATTGTTCTGCACTTTTTTACTGTATTCTATTCTGCAATGTTTTATTGTTATTATGTTTTATCATGTTTGCTTTTCAGGTATGCAATTTTTTATACTTTACCGTTTACTGTGCTTTATTGTTAACCATTTTTTTGTCTTCAGGTACGCCATTCACGACTTTGAGTGGTTATACCAGAATAATGCCTGCAGGTTTAGGTATCATCTTGGTATCATTCTTTTCAGCCAGCGGTCGGCTTTCATGTAAAAGCAATCCTAGCGGCTAATTAGCCTCTAGACTGCTTTTACAAGCCGTGGGAGGGAATGCCCCCCCCCACCCCCACCGTCTTCCGTGTTTTTCTCTGGCTCTCCTGTCTCAACAGGGAACCTGAGAATGCAGCCGGTGATTCAGCCAGCTGACCATAGAGCTGATCAGAGACCAGAGTGGCTCCAAACATCTCTATGGCCTAAGAAACCGGAAGCTACGAGCATTTTATGACTTAGATTTCGCCGGATGTAAATAGCGCCATTGGGAAATTGGGGAAGCATTTTATCACACCGATCTTGGTGTGGTCAGATGCTTTGAGGGCAGAGGAGAGATCTAGGGTCTAATAGACCCCAATTTTTTCAAAAAAGAGTACCTGTCACTACCTATTGCTATCATAGGGGATATTTACATTCCCCGAGATAACAATAAAAATGATTAAAAAAAAAAAAAAAAATGAAAGGAACAGTTTAAAAATAAGATAAAAAAGCAAAAAAAAATAAAGAAAAAAAAAAGCACCCCTGTCGCCCCTGCTCTCGCGCTAAGGCGAACGCAAGCGGCGGTCTGTCGTCAAACGTAAACAGCAATTGCACCATGCATGTGAGGTATCACCGCGTAGGTCAGATCGAGGGCAGTAATTTTTGCAGTAGACCTCCTCTGTAAATCTAAAGTGGTAACCTGTAAAGGCTTTTAAAGGCTTTTAAAAATGTATTTATTTTGTTGCCACTGCACGTTTGTGCGCAATTTTAAAGCATGTCATGTTTGGTATCCATGTACTCGGCCTAAGATCATCTTTTTTATTACATCAAACATTTGGGCAATATAGTGTGTTTTAGTGCATTAAAATTTAAAAAAGTGTGTTTTTTCCCCAAAAAATGTGTTTGAAAAATCGCTGCGCAAATACTGTGTGAAAAAAAAATGAAACACCCACCATTTTAATCTGTAGGGCATTTGCTTTAAAAAAATATATAATGTTTGGGGGTTCAAAGTAATTTTTTTGCAAAAAAAAATAACTTTTTCATGTAAACAATAAGTGTCAGAAAGGGCTTTGTCTTCAAGTGGTTAGAAGAGTGGGTGATGTGTGACATAAGCTTCTAAATGTTGTGCATAAAATGCCAGGACAGTTCAAACCCCCCCCAAATGACCCAATTTTGGAAAGTAGACACCCCAAGCTATTTGCTGAGAGGCATGTCGAGTCCATGGAATATTTTATATTGCGACACAAGTTGCGGGAAAGAGACAAATTTTCTTTTTTTTTTTTTTTTTTTTGCACAAAGTTGTCACTAAATGATATATTGCTCAAACATGCCATGGGAATATGTGAAATTACACCCCAAAATACATTCTGCTGCTTCTCCTGAGTACGGGGATACCACATGTGTGAGACTTTTTGGGAGCCTAGCCGCGTACGGGACCCCGAAAACCAAGCACCGCCTTCAGGCTTTCTAAGGGCGTGAATTTTTTATTTCACTCTTCACTGCCTATCACAGTTTCGGAGGCCATGGAAAGCCCAGGTGGTACAAACCCCCCCCAAATGACCCCATTTTGGAAAGTAGACACCCAAAGCTATTTGCTGAGAGGTATAGTGAGTATTTTGCAGACCTCACTTTTTGTCACAAAGTTTTGAAAATTGAAAAAAGAAAAAAAAAGTTTTTTCTTGTCTTTCTTCATTTTCAAAAACAAATGAGAGCTGCAAAATACTCACCATGCCTCTCAGCAAATAGCTTGGGGTGTCTACTTTCCAAAATGGGGTCATTTGGGGGGATTTTGTGCCACCTGGGCATTCCATGGCCTCCGAAACTGTGATAGGCAGTGAAGAGTGAAATCAAAAATTTTCACCCTTAGAAATCCTGAAGGCGGTGATTGGATTTCGGGGCCCCGTACGCGGCTAGGCTCCCAAAAAGTCCCACACATGTGGTATCCCCATACTCAGGAGAAGCAGCTAAATGTATTTTGGGGTGCAATTCCACATATGCCCATGGCCTGTGTGAGCAATATATCATTTAGTGACAACTTTGTGCAAAAAAAAAAAGTGTCACTTTCCCGCAACTTGTGTCAAAATATAAAATATTCCATGGACTCAATATGACTCTCAGCAAATAGCTTGGGGTGTCTACTTTCCAAAATGGGGTCATTTGGGGGGGTTTTGTGCCACCTGGGCATTCCATGGCCTCCGAAACTGTGATAGGCAGTGAAGAGTGAAATCAAAAATTTACACCCTTAGAAATCCTGAAGGCGGTGATTGGTTTTCGGGGCCCCGTACGCGACTAGGCTACCAAAAAGTCCCACACATATGGTATCCCCATACTCAGGAGAAGCAGCTGAATGTATTTTGGGGTGCAATTCCACATAGGCCCATGGCCTGTGTGAGCAATATATCATTTAGTGACAACTTTTTGTAAATATTTTTTTTTTTGTCATTATTCAATCACTTGGGACAAAAAAAATAAATATTCAATGGGTTCAACATGCCTCTCAGCAATTTCCTTGGGGTGTCTACTTTCCAAAATGGGGTCATTTGGGGGGGTTTTGTACTGCCCTGCCATTTTAGCACCTCAAGAAATGACATAGGCAGTCATAAACTAAAAGCTGTGTAAATTACAGAAAATGTACCCTAGTTTGTAGACGCTATAACTTTTGCGCAAACCAATAAATATACGGTTATTGACATTTTTTTTACCAAAGACATGTGGCCGAATACATTTTGGCCTAAATGTATGACTAAAATTTAGTTTATTGTTTTTTTTTTATAACAAAAAGTAGAAAATATCATTTTTTTTCAAAATGTTCGGTCTTTTTCCGTTTATAGCGCAAAAAATAAAAACCGCAGAGGTGATCAAATACCATCAAAAGAAAGCTCTATTTGTGGGAAGAAAAGGACGCAAATTTCGTTTGGGTACAGCATTGCATGACCGCGCAATTAGCAGTTAAAGCGATGCAGTGCCAAATTGGAAAAAGACCTCTGGTCCTTAGGCAGCATAATGGTCCGGGGCTCAAGTAGTTAAAAACTTCTTAGCATGAGCTTGCACAGAAGACAAAGGGCACACATTTTTTTTCTCTACTGTATACCCTTTCAGTTTTCTGTAAATTAACTTATTTTCAAGGATACACCAAAGTGGTCATGTAAACAATACCTTTTTTCCCTATGCTATATGTTCAGATGGATCATGTACTTATACACATTTATATGATTTATCATGCACTTACTAAAAGCTGGTAAAATATGTAGAAAAACAAGTTCAGTTGCATGTTATGGGCAGTTATTTATAATGATGCCTTTTGTTTTACAAAAGAGTTTATTAAGGATTTTTGTTTTTTATACAGCATGTTAGAACAGTACAGAATATAAAAACATAGTCAAAAAAGGTAAAAAAGAGTGGGCCAATAGGCCAAATGTTCACAAGGAGTAACCAAGGCAGAGAGGTCTGTACTGTAGCAACAACATATGTTTGAATAGCAAGATTATATCCCTTCTCTATGGGTCTGCTCCTCATGTGTGACTACTATGACCACCAAAAAAGAGAGAGGATGAAATGAGAGGAAAAATAAAAAAAAAAAACAGACTGCCACTACACCTTTTTGAGCATTCTTTTATTTATGATGCAGAAGAAATGGCAGTTATGAGACAATTGTAGAAAGGAGATGCCCACTATAGGGCTTACAAAAGAAATAAGCACAATATATACATATCATTCCCCTTTTTGTTTTCACTTGTTCAGTACAATAATTTAGATCATATACATCTGAATGTAAACTTACTAGTTTGCTAGTGATTTATTTATACTTTATTGAGACATTTATAAAAAATCATGTGATAAGGATCCCACATCTGCAGATCTATACCACACAGGTGGGATCCCTACCTCCACAGTATGATGAGACCATGTAAAATTGAATAACAACATTGTATTAAAAATAGACAGTGGTGGGTCCACCCACCTACCCCTTGATACCTCTTCCACTTCCCAAACCCCCCCAAGGAGACCACACAAATATAATGGTGAAGAGATGGAGTCCTTGGAGCTGCCAACTTAAAGTGGGGTTCCACCCAGGGGCGCCATCAAAAAAAAATAAAAAATAAAAGTCAGCAGCTACAAATACTGCAGCTGCTGACTTTTAATTGGACACTTACCTGTCCCTGGGTCCAGCGATTCGGGGGGAGCGAAGCCCCGCTCGTCCCCCCCCTCCGCTCGTCGGCGCCGGCATTTCAACTGTGGGCGCCGGGCTGTGGCTTCACAGCCTGGCACCCACTGCGCATGCGCGAGCGGCGCCGCGCGCCGTGATTGGCCGCTCAATCACCTGGGACCTATAATGGGTCCCAGATGATTGACAGGAGGGAGGGAACAGAGCGGAGCCCTTCCTGTGCCGAGGCGGAAGTGATGTCACCAGCCCAGGCAAAGGAAGAGGCAGACTATGAGGGACCACCTAGCAACAAGCATTTAGAGGTAAGTAAAAAAAAAAAAAATATCCAAATTTTTTTTGTTTTTTTTTTTTGAATTTTTCAGGTATGTTTGTTTTTTTGGGTAGAACCCCACTTTAAATTGCAACCACTGGGGGTAGCCCACTCTGTAATAGAGGTATAGGTACTGTCTCGGAGGAAATTTTCCACTGCCTGGCTCCTCTACAGACTTTCCCTACAGCAGCATGGCTATGGACGTGTGAAACAGTGCCCTCCAGTGGCTGTTCACGCACACAGCACACAGCGCACCAACAGCACGCCGACACGAAAGTCCCAGTACGCTAAGCCTGTCTCAACACTGCCCCTTCACTGATGGGAGCCCACACAAGGATTCAGTGCCAAAGCGGGAGCCGAGTCTCCACACGCTGACCCCATGCCTACAAGGAGGGAGTCTGTCGGCTATTGCGTGAAACAGCAGAACGGGTAAGAACTGAACACTTTGTAATTGACTTACACCTGTTGCTGCACCGCTACATACTACATCCTTTATGCTTAAAATGGTCAGCCGCACAGCGCTGTATACTGTCTAAATACTGAGATGATTATCACATGCCCAGCATAGGAGCCAGCTCCAAGGACAGGAGTGTATACATCTCATTACCGGTATCCTGAGTACTGTTGGAGACCAAGACTGTATGTCTAATTAAACCAATATAAGGATCATATGTGACTGTTGAAGCAATAGTATCGGTGAGATTCTTCCTGCTATAGTCTATACAATCTATTGACATTGCTCCCTGCAGGTTATCTATTTTAGTTCCAGACGGGACTAACCGCACTGGTTGACCTGGATTAGGTGCCATTATTGAATGCACCCTGTTTCATTTTGACATACAGTGAGTTTCCTTATCATGGTCATTTTGGACATCCTCACCCACAGTACACCACTAAATGCGGAGGACTTGAATCGCATGTTGCCTATCAGTGGATGCATTTAAAAATATTGGGTTAATTCACCAACTGTGACACAGGCATTTTCGGACATTATCGCCCATACTTCTATTACAGAGTGGGCTCCCCCCAGTGGTTGCAATTTAAGTTAGCAGCTCCAAGGACTCCATCTCTTCATCATTATATTTGTGTGGTCTCCTTGGGGGGTTTGGGAAGTGGAAGGGGTATCAAGGGGTAGGTGGGTGGACCCACCACTGTCTATTTTTAATACAACGTTGTTATTCGATTTTACATGGTCTCATCATACTGTGGAGGTAGGGATCCCACCTGTGTGGTATAGATCCGATGATGTGGGATCCTTATCACATGATTTTTTATAGATGTCTCAATAAAGTTTTTTGTATATTTTTTTGATCACATAACTTGGTAGCTTCTTCCTTCATTGGCATTCTTGGGACCACCTGGGTCCCTTTCTTTCTTGTACAGGTGCATCATTGTGTGCTATCTGGGAAGGAGCCCATCAGTTTGATGAATCGTTTAGATCTTTTCTATATAATTATTTCAATACATGAGTTGATTCACACATAAGGGGTGTTTTTTTAGCATCATTTTTTCACCTGATTCACCAACTACACTTCCCCAAACATTTCTATATTCAATATGTACAGTTATTTTTATTAATACAAGTTCTGCTTCCAAAGTGAAATGTGTGCTAAAGATGTGTTTTTGACCACTTGATCTCAAATGGATATTAGAGATCATTACTGTACATTCAGTACAGTAATTGTGTTGAATTTGTGTATTGTGTTTGTGTAATGTGTTAGTTGCTTTTAAAATATTAGCAGGCTGCAGTGCAGGGTCAGTTTTGTTCACCCAACCAACTGTCCATTTTACTATCTAGTTGCAGAATAAACTAAATGTTAACATAAGGAAGATAAGGCAAGGAAGTCAGATTAAACACCACATCCCAATTTTAGTTCTAAAACATAGAGTAGGGGAGGGTGGGTAACAAACCTCGGGACTTTATTGGTGTTATGAGTAGAGAAAGTATGAAAACACAGTTGAACAATCAATAAAATTAATTATTTTATTACAAAAGTAAAAAAAAAACATGAGAAGATTAAACCATCCATATCACAAATTGTATGTTCCATTGAAAAGCACATATACAGACACTACCACTCAACATGTTTCGCTTTTTGATGCTTCTTCAGGAAATTTAGGTGGAATGTATAATATGCTACGGGTAACAAGAGAGACAGGAATGAGACCTCATGTTGGTTGTTTTGATCAAAAAAAAGAAATAAACAAATAAATCAAAACTATGAATATTGGCATAACAGAAGTATGCAGATAATCAAAAAGTACATTAATAGTCAAAATGAAGCAGTAATACCAAAAATATGTTAATGTGGGTAAAGATGAACCTTACCCGGACTGCACAAAGCTACATAAAAAACTTGATTTGAAATGGAAAATGTATACGTCCCATAAAGATTCAGAGTGCCCCGCCTAGAGGTTTGTTTTCATGTGGTTGCAGAGGGAAATTAATTTTGACATACATATTCCTGAGAAAGAAGAAGGTATATAGGAAAGGAATTGAGTATTGATTATTGATATTCAAAAGAATATAAAAAAAACAGACACAGAAATGAAACTAAAAACAATAACGTATGAGTTACTTCAAATAGATATTGAAGGGATAGAATCAATATTAATGTCCTGCTGGTTAATAGTCAAATCCAGCATGGAAGATACATCTAGAGAATGTGCCAGCTGGAAAATGGAGGAAGCATATGCAGCTGGACCAACTTAGGTCTAGATAACACTTATTCAAATAATGCACGTAGCTAAGAGAATCTGAAAAGTCATAAAGACAGAGAAACTACACTGAGTATCACGAAAAATGAATATCTTAATCTGATACTTAGAAAGCAAATGCTGAGCAGTGACTTACCTAAATTTGAAAACTCGAGTGTATATAGAATTGTGGGAGAGATGTTAGCTCTCCCACTCGCAAGGCACCTCTGACAGATCCTTGTGGTGGATAGCAGCATTCTTATAGTCCTCCTGTTGCGGTGGCATCTGACATCACCGCCGGGACATGGACGTGCAGTGAAGATGCCGATGCGCATGTGCCAGGTCTAAAAAAGGGCACGCTAAATGCGAAGCCAACACCGTCACATAAAGAGATGAAGACGTCGCATTTAAACTAAAACTAAAACTCCCTCCTCCTCTTTCTTAACTGTAAGAGGAAGGGGAGGGCTCACAGATGTAAACATTGCACTGTTTACATCATATGATCGCTGTGATAGCTAATCACTGCAATCACTTGATACACAGCTACACGGATCAGCTCTGTACACAGTGTCTGTAAACAGAGTGGTCCAAAGATGATCCTCTTCATGGAGATTAACTGGTACAGCTTGCCAGCCAGGGCTGTTTCTAGAATAAAATGTATAATTAGATGCCCACCACTCTACTCTTTTCTTTTTTACAACAAAGTGGTAGTAAGGTGGGGAGATACGGTATATGATATCTCTCTCTCTCTCTCTCTCTCTCTCTCTCTCTCTCTCTCTCTCTCTCTCTCTCTATATATATATATATATATATATATATATATATATATACACAGTATCTCACAAAGTGAGTACACCCCTTACATTTTTGTAAATATTTTATTATATCTTTTCATGTGTCAACACTAAAGAAATGACACATTGCTACAATGTAAAATAGTGAGTGTACAGCTTGTATAACAGTGTAAATTTGCTGTCCCCTCAAAATAACTCAACACACAGCCATTAATATCTAAACCACTGGCAATAAAAATGAGTACACCCCTAGGTAAAAATGTCCAAATTGGGTCCAATTAGCCATTTTCCCTCCCCGGTGTCATGTGACTCATTAGTGTTACAAGGTCTCAGGTGTGAATGGGGAGTAGGTGTGTTAAATTGGGTGTTATCATTCTCACTCTCTCATACTGATCACTGGAAGTTCAACATGCACCTCGTGGCAAAGAACTATCTGAGGATATGAAAAAAAGAATTGTTGCTCTACATAAAGATGACCTAGGCTATAAGAAGATTGCCAAGACCCTGAAACTGAGCTGCAGCACAGTGGCAATTTTCCTCCACACAACTGCTGCTCACTGGGTATCTTCTCTTTTTCAGACCATGCTCTGTAAACCCTAGAGATGGTTGTACGTGAAAATCCCAGAAGATCAGCAGTTTTTGAAATACTCAGACCAGCCCGTCTGGAACCAACAACCATGCCACGTTCAAAGTCACTTTAATCCCCTTTCTTCCCCAATCTGATGCTGATATGATGTTTGATCTTCAGCAAGTCGTCTTCACCACATCTAGATGCCTGAATGCATTGAGTTGCTGCCACGTGATTAGCTGATTAGCAGTTTGTGTTACCAATTACTTGAACAGGTGTGTCTAATAAAGTGGCCAGTGAGTGTATATATACTGTATAAAAAAATGTGACTTGGACTTTTTTGAGTTTCAATATATGAGTATTCTAATGATCATGCAGGATGCAGCATTTGAATAAATACAAAACAACCAGCTATTCTTACAATATATTACATGGTGTTTTTATTTCCATAGGCAAGAATCCAGAGAGTTCATTGTTATAAATAACCTAGAATCTATAGCAGAAGAATCATTCAGTTCTGTTCCATAGACCATTAAATACTGGGCATGCTAAAGGATAGGAATTATGATGAATAAGATCTCTAGTTTGAGTGATTCACTTTGCATACAAACACCCACTGCTAGAAAAATCTGTTTTCTCTGCTGGAAACGTGAATTATACATACAATGATTCACGTCCTCAAACGTTTCCATATTCAATATGTACTGTTATTTCTATTTCTACCAGTTCTGCTGCCAAAGTGAAATCTGTGCTAAAGATGCGTCCTTCCTACATGTGGATACACATACACATATAGTTAATGGATATTAGAGATCCTTACTGTACATTAAGTATACTAATCACTTGTGTTGAATCTGTGTAATGTGTTAGAGAATCTGTTGCATCTGATTTTAAAATATTAGTGGCCATACCTTTTTGCTTGCCCAACCAACTACCCTTTTTATTGCCTAGTTGCAGAACAAATCATATGCAAAAATAATTAATGGATTGCTGTATTCAGGCAGCTTGATGTACAGTTGAAATACATACTGTATATGGGGTATATCTGTGAAAGGTTATATAATTCTGTGCAGTTTGTTTGCTCAGGCAGCACAACCTTGTCCATGACCACCATTGTAGCCTAGTTCGATAAAGAACACACCCCAGTCTGATGCTCTTTCATACTATCAACAAATAGGAGAGAGCTGCCTTTAGGTATGTCTAGTGGTGTATAGGAGAAAAGGAGAAGAGATAGGTCCACTGGTCAGAGGCTGGAGCTGACAGTACAAGGAAGGGAGTCCACCATTTTGAAGTAATCAGGCTGTTTTGCTGCTAGTTCTTGCAGCTTTGATTTCTGGTAAATGTGTGGTGGTTGGCTGTAACTATACACTGGAAGGTTTGACTTATTATTGGATAAGGTAGTGGATGTTACAAGATCATTTTGTTTTGTCACTTTTTGCACTGGGATGAACTTTGATGCAGAAGATGCAGCGTTTATATCACATATTGTTTTATTTAAACTTGTTTTCACATGTAATAGCATACACTTATTGTTATTATTTATTTTATATGTGTAATTTTATTGATTTTATTGATTAAAATGTCACGTTATAGGTGCTGGAAAAACTTTTTAATTAAACTAAAGTGATCAAGAAGTCTTTCTTGAGAATTGAGCATTCTGCATGTGTCTAAACCACAACTGTTGCATAAATTTTATTAGGTTTTAAAAGATTAGATAAACTAGAATGTTCATTACTGCATCCTGGACTATGAGATTATTTTTTAACAATTTGCTAGCAATTTACTAGGTTTAAGGCTTTCACGTAACAGAACTTGCAATAGACACCGCAAGAAAACCCACTTCTATTGTGTGGGTGTCTTTATAACCTTGTCATTCGCTGTGCAACAAGAGTAGATTAACTAACACAGTAGAGAAAGGTTCACTTAGCAAAGCGAATAAGGTGAAGCTTTGCTAACGTCCATCCTTTAATCATGTGCAAGCCAAAAAGTATATTAAAAAAAAAACCCTTGCATAAATTGGGTATATAGTAGGTGAGGTTGAAAAAAGACCCAAGTCCATCAAGTCCAACCTATGTGTGTGATTATATGTCAGTATTACATTGTATATCCCTGTATGTTGTGGTCGTTCAGGTGCTTATCTAATAGTTTCTTGAAACTATCGATGCCCCCGCTGAGACCACAGCCTGTGGAAGGGAATTCCACATCCTTGCTGCTCTTACAGTAAAGAACCCTCTATGTAGTTTAAGGTTAAACCTCTTTTCTTCTAATTTTAATGAGTGACCACGAGTCTTGTTAACCTCCCTGGCGGTATGATTATGTCGGATTTTAGGTGCTGAAAGCAGTACCATTATTTTGCATGAAAATTTGGCGTTTTATATTGTAGGCCTGTAATTCTTAGAAATAACTCACTTAAATCTGTCCAAACAAGAGTCTAGTAGACATCCCAGTTATGATAAAGTTTGAAACACGAAATCATAAATTATAATATAATAAATAACTATAAATAATTATAAGAAATAATAAAATAATGATAAAAATTATTCAATAATGTAATCAAATCAAAAACACTGAAATTTGCTCAGTTGCAGAATTGTCGCTGTCATTACTTTTAGTGTTTGATGATGAATCACTATCACTCAATTCTTTAAGTGATTCTAATTTATTATTACTGTTTTCTAGCTGGTCTAAAAGCACTTTTGACGTAAACGGATATTTTTTGGTTGCTATGGACAATATCCAGTTTCCTGGCAGAAAGAATAGTATTTATAATATAAAACTGCCTGCAGGGCATTGGACAAACCACTAGGGACAAAGGGGATGTGTAATTATTTGATACAGTACTGTAATCTGTAAGATTACAGTGTACTGTATGTATACTGTGTTTTTTACATTTTGAATTTGTCGCCGAACTCCGTCCCTGTGCGTCGCAACGGACCGGAACGGAGCTCGGCACTGTGTATCGAGCAAGACACAGCGGCTCGCAGATCACAGCGGGGAGACATCGCAGGATCCAGGGGACAAGGTAAGTAACTTCTACATGGATCCTGCTATGCGATCTCGAATCTGGCTCTGGGTTACCGTTTTTGGTACTGAAATCTCACTCCGAGCCAGACTCGGGAATACCGCCAGGGAGGTTAAACTCTCTTCTGCGAAAACATTTTGTTCCTATTGTGGGATCACCAGTACGGTATCTGTATATTGAAATCATATCCCCTCTCAAGCGTCTCTTCTCCAGAGAGAATAAGTTCAGTGCTCGCAACCTTTCCTCATAACTAATATCCTCCAGACCCTTTATTAGCTTTGTTTCCCTTCTTTGTACTCGCTCCATTTCTAGTACATCCTTCCTGAGGACTGACGCATACTCTAGGTGCGGCCAGACCAGAGTCTTGTAGAGCAGGAGAATTATCGTTTTATCTCGGGAGTTGATCCCCTTTTTAATGCATGCCAAAAATTCTGTTTGCTTTGTTAGCAGCAGCTTGACATTGCATGCCATTATTGAGCCTATCATCTACTAGCACCCCCAGGTCCTTTTCCATCCTAGATTCCCCCAGAGGTTCTCCCCCAGTGTATAGATTGCATACATATTTTTGCCACCCAAATGTATTATTTTACATATTTCTACATTGAACCTCATTTGCCATGTAGTTGCCCACCCCATTAATTTGTTCAGATCTTTTTGCAAGGTTTCCACATCCTGTGGAGAAGTTATTGCCCTGCTTAGCTTAGTATCGTCTGCAAATACAGAGATTGAACTGTTTACCCCATCCTCCAGGTCGTTTATGAACAAATTAAATAGGATTGGTCCCAGCACAGAATCCTGGGGGACCCACCCCTGACCATTCTGAGTACTCCCCATTTATCTCCACCCTCTGAACTCGCCTTTGTAGCCAGTTTTCAATCCATATAATCACCCTATGGTCCATGCCAACGGACCTTATTTTGTACAGTAAACATTTATGGGGAACTGTATCAAATGCTTTTGCAAAATCCAGATACACCAGGTTAGTAGATTGGTTTGGCAAGAACAATTCTTCATGAATCCATGCTGATTACTGCTAATGATACCGTTCTAATTACAAAAATCTTGTATATAGTCCCTTGTCATCCCCTCTAAGAGTTTACATACTATTGATGTTAGGCTAACTGGTCTGTAATTCCCATGGATGTATTTTGGGCCCTTTTTAAATATTGGTGCTACATTGGCTTTTCTCCAATCAGCTGGTACCATTCCAGTCAGTAGACTGTCTGTAAAAATTAGGAACAACTGTCTGGCAATCACTTGACTGAGTTATCTAAGTACCCTCGGGTGCAAGTCATCTGGTCCCGGTGATTTATTAATGTTAAGTTTCTCAAGTCTAATTTTAATTCTGTCCTCTGTTAACCATGAAGGTGCTTCCTGTGATGTGTCCTGAGGATAAACACTGCAGTTTTGGTTACTGAAGCCCCCCGATTCCCTCGTGAAGACTGAGGAGAAGAATAAATTCAATACCTTCACCATCTCCCCATCCTTTGTAACCAGATGTCCTTCCTCATTCTTTATGGGGCCAATATGGTCTGTCCTCCCTTTTTTACTGTTTGCATACTCAATGAATTTCTTGGGATTTTTTTTTGCTCTCCTCCACGATGTGTCTTTTATGTTCTTAGCTGTCTTTATTTCACCCTTACATTTCTTGTTACATTCTTTATAAAGTCTGAATGCTGATGATGATCCCTCAATTTTTTGAAGGCCTTCTCCTTTGCTTTTATATGCATTTTTACATTGGCGTTAAGCCATCCAGGACTTTTGTTCGCTCTTTTAAATGTATTATCCATTGGGATGCATTGGCTAATGCCCTTATTTAATATGCTCTTAAAGCAAACCCATCTCTCCTCCGTGTCCTTTGTTCCTAAGATTTTATCCCAATTTATGCCTCCTAGCAAGGTTCGTAGTTTAGAGAAGTTGGCTCTTTTGAAATTCAGTGTATTTGTATTCCCTTTATGTTTCCCTTTTTGTGTGATTTATACTGAAACTAATTGATCTGTGATCGCTGTTACCTAAATTGCCCCGTATTTCCACATCCGTGATCAGGTCTGTATTGATGGTAATCAGTAGATCCAGTAATGCTTTATTTCTAGTTGGCGCGTCTACCATCTGACCCATAAAATTGTCCTGCAAGACATTAAGGAACTGGCGAGCCTTAAATGAATGCGCAGTTCCCTCCGCCCAGTCTATGTCTGGATAATTAAAGTCCTCCATTATGATAACACTTCCCATCCTTGCTGCTAATCCAAATTGTGATAGGAGATCTGTCTCCACTTCCTCCCTCAGGTTAGGGGGGTATATTTAGCCATTACCACTTTACCTTAATCATCAAGCTAAGCGAACATTCATTTTGCAATATGAGATTTCCCTACTATTTTAGTAGAGTTTAGTATAGCTGTGTTCACTTAGAGTTCCTCATCACGTGCAAGTGATATATATATATATATATATATATATATATATATATATATATATATATATATATATATGTGGATTTGTTAGTGCATGTGACTAAATGATTGAAGTGAACCCAACTTCCCATTGTTTACAAAACTCAATGAACATTTGCTTTTCTGAAAGAAACAGTATTTAATTTTTAGTACATCAACAGAGGTTTGAAAATTGGCATAAACATCAATAATATGTTGTAATTGTATAACATATTATTATCCATTATATTGCCTGACATAATTGTGTCAGGGATCAGCAGCAGAGATGGTTACACTTAGGAAACTGAGACCAGACTATATATAATATAAAGCAAGTTTATTTACAGTGAAACAAAAATTCATCCAAACACCAGCAAACAAAAAACACAGCAAACTTAAAATACAAGTGAAACGCAATTTAAAGACTAAATACCTAACACGCTAACTATATTACATTATATACAAAATGAACAGAGATCACAGGGTAAAACCAGACATGCAAGGAAGGAGGGAACCAAGACTGGGATCAGGAACAAGGGGAGCAGGTACAAGGCAGTAGGGTATAGGATGCAAAGCAAGAGCAAAATCAGGAGCAGGACATAGGTGAAAGGCAGTAGCAGACAGGAATGAGGCTCAGGATTTAACAGCAACCATCCATCTGGCTGGCAGGCAAAACACTGAAGTAAGAGGCAGTAGTAGAGGAGGAACTAGATACCCTCCCAGCAACCGGCACCAGGTGGGTTCTGATTACTGAAATCTGCTGGCTGCTGGGAGTCACCCGCTGGTGGTCACTGGAAGTACAACCCTCCACCCAGGGAACCACAGTGCTGCCAGCAGGTGATCCAGGTCCTGACAAGTGGACAACATATCTACATAGGAGATATATTTTTATTGGTAGCTGTGAAACAAGGTTATGAGGGGTGGGATAGATGGGAGGGTTGGGATGGGGTGAATTGTTTGTAACTAAGTCTATAAAAGACTCATATACTGTATGACAGTCTCAACATCCAGTTACTATGTGATGCACAAGCCTCATGAAGTAAACCTAAACATTTCCTTTAGCTACCCAGACTGAGCTGAAATCCCCCCAAAAGTAAGACTAGGAGTGGCCAATTATGAGCTTTTATATCATCAGTGACAATGCTGATTGCAACACTGGCTGCAACATCTTCCATTTGCACTGGAGTGCAACTAGGCACAGCCTGTATGAGAGTGGCAACACTGCTCCAAATTTAATTGCAGCATCATTGATACCTTATCATTGGAAGCTAAATATGCTGGATTTCACTGGAAAGCTCAATAGTTTTTTTTTTATCTTTATAAAAGGCCATATTTCTACTTTAGTGTTGCAACTCAGCAGCAGGCTAAAAGCATTTTGTACATTTCAGTACCTAGCATCAATGCTTGGATTATACCATGATGAGGTCTGAATGTAATGACCTTTAGAGCAGTGAAGTTCAGTCCTTTTCCTTTTGGTGTTTTAAGTTTGCCATTTTAATTTGACGCCATGATACCATTCCAAAAGTTTTACATCCCTGCTTTAGAACAAAGTTGTTGTTGCCTTGCTGCACAAGAGTCATACAGTCTAAATAACAGCTTAGAAACTATACTGAATCCTTATATCACCAACTTCTATTTTAGCTTGTCAAGTTTTTAATCTCTAAAGACAATCCAACTGCTCATTCCTAACTTTAATGCAACAAATTTAATTTCAAGCATTATGGAATGTATGTATCTTACACAATATTTAATAGCACTTCATATACAAAATATGCAATCTGTTATTATACAAAAAAGCAATATAAATGGACTTTATGTTCATTTTATCCTAATGGCCAGGTTGCTTGGAAACATTAGATGTTTTAAGTGCTTACAAGCACTTAGTTTTAAAATTGTTAGTCATATTGCCAAATGCACTAGCTCTTCAGTTTATGAGCTAAATAGGTGTTTATTTAAAAAAAAGCAAAAAAAAAAAAGCATAGGAATCTATGTAGCTAGAACATACAATATATTAGCTGATGTTTGCATTATCATTTTGGTGCTATCATACCATGCAATGGTCTTTTTTTTTTGTAAACACAAACTATAAAATTGTAGTGGATACTTTTTAATATTCGTTTTGTTTCATTTGGGTTGTTTTGCTTGTCAGCAATTAATTTACAGTGTTTAAAATCCTTTGCAACAATTTTAGATATTACATTTATGGAGGAAAAAAGTTCAAAACTCAGTTCATTAATAATTCAAGTTGTATTAATGGTGTTGCAATCAGTTCAAGATATTCCATTGAGAGTTATTTAGAACACATGAATTTTCCTTTTGAGGACATAGTTTAAAAAGATGTAGCATAAATGACATGTTGTATAAATGACCTATCCAGGGTTGTTGTGTAGTAAGGTTTCTATCAGTTAAATTTAACTGTTGTTTGGATCAGTGGGTTCAATATCTTAGTGCTTTGATATCTTGGACATGGATTGGAAGGTCTGGGCACCAATACTTTAAGCAACTGTTAAGGCAAGTAAGGTCCTTTAGTGGCTTAGATATAGTGTTGGGATTTTGATGGATGTTAATGTTAGGGCCAGGTTAGGTTTTTTCTGTTTCAACATTGTTAAAGGTAAAGTTTTGGGGTTAATGTGAATTGTAATTGTTAGGTCAAGGGCTGAGAACACAAGTTAAATCTGGGGGGAAAGTTGAGTGGTAGGTATTAGTTGTAAGGCTTAGATTAGGGGTGAAGGGTGTATATATTTTAGAGTAATATTAAGTGTTAGGGTCACATTAAGAATTAGGACACTAGGTGTACAGTATTTGCCTTCTAACTACTGATTCTGGGCTTTCAAGACTAACAACTAACATATAAGTGATTATTACAAGCCAAAGACAAATTAAGGACTGGATGTCCCTTATATTTTTTATATTTTTTTTGTGCCTTTAGTAATCACAAAAGTGTCAGTGTGCACTGGCATTTAACTATGCACACTTAGTGAGCTGCACTTTTCTGAATTATACACATTAGATGAAAGATGTTAAAGCTTGAATTATTCAATTTAATTTTGCCTTGGAGTCCATGGCACCCGCTCCGTGTTAATAGAATTAAAAGTCCATGCTTTTTTTATAGCTGGTTATCCTACAGTAAACATACAGTTTTAATTTAAAATGGTGTCTGGTAGTCCATTCCCTTGATAATCCCTTGCCCACACAATATTGGTTTTCATTTCATGCTGAATGTCAATTTTAAACCTTTAAGATCTGAGCTGATGTGATTTATTTCTTTCTTTCATATTAGTTGCTTGGTTCATCAGTAGTAATAAATTGTTTTGAATAGGTCAAAACTATTATCACTGCAGCCATATAAGTATACAGACCAAGCATTATGTCTTAAAAAACAGTACTGAAAAAATATATATAGTGAAAATCATGTAGCTAGCATGTGATGTGTAAAGTACAGTCTGGATTGCTATCGCTAAGCTCAGGAAGGTTTGCATAAAGTAACATCTGGTGAGGTTACCCAACTTTGAACCATCATTTAAAGATGATCAGCTATAGAAATCCTTTTATTTTTGCTGTTTTGAAATATGACAGCCATTAACTTAAATGTTTAGCGTGAGGACTTATCTCATGTAAAAAAGTGTACATTTGGTTTTATGGTCCAAGCTACTGGAAAATATGGCCCACTGTTTTATAAAGTTGAGTCTTATGCCTTTAGTATTAGTATTGATATGTTTAGTTATCCACATGTGAAAAAAACTCTAGAAGTTTCAAGTTGCTAATGTTTAACATGTTCTACCAGTGTACAAGTTGAACGGTTAATGAAGAAAGTAAGTGGCAAGAGGAATCTTGCTGAGAATGTAATGATTTTTGCTTCTTGAATAAACAGGGTGCAGAATGTATAATGTGCATAAAGATAAAAATGTATTTCAAATGAAAAAAAAATCTACTTTAGAGTGTGTTAAAAACAAATAAAATATATGTATGTTTAAAGCAGATCTATTACCTGTATATGACACATTAAAAAGACCAGTAAACTCTTATGATAGATGTTAGGTTATAGTTTTATGGTTATTTACTTGCCCTTACTCCACTGTGGATTTAAAAGGATTGAGCTAGCCAAAGATGGGTCAAAATTTGTCTGGTTCAGTAGGGACTGGACACATTTTGATCCATATGTGAGCATCCTTGTTTAACAGACATCAATTGTTATATCTAGTAAATGCATTAACAATCATAGATAGTGTGGGGCTGATATGTCAGCTGAGGGGGTACTAAAATGATAGGAAGGAGCAGAGGGTGTATTAGGGTGACCCATTGGTATACACTATATTACCAAAAGTATTGGGATGCCTGCCTTTCCACACACATGAACTTTAATGTCAAAATCAAAGTCTTAGTCCGTAGGGTTCAATATTGAGTTGGCCCACGCTTTGCAGCTATAACAGCTTCACATCTTCTGAGAAGGCTGTTCACAAGGTTTAGGAGTGTGTCTATGGGAGTGTTTGACCATTCTTTCAGAAGCGCATTTGTGAGGTCAGGCACTGATGTTGGGCGAGAAGGCCTGGCTCACAGTCTCCGCTCTAATTCATCCCAAAGGTGTTCTATTGGGTTGAGGTCAGGACTCTGTGCAGGCCAGTCAAGTTCCTTCACCCCAAACTTGCTCACCCATGTCTTTATGGACCTTGCTTTGTGCACTTGTGCGCAGTCATTGTTGGAACAGCAAGAGGCCATCCCCAAACTGTTCCCACAAATTTGGGAGCATGAAATTGTCCAAAATGTGTTGGTGTCTATGCTGACGCCTTAAGAGTTCCTTTCACTGGAACTAAGGGCCCAAGCCCAACCACTTAAAAACAACCCCACACCATAATCCCCCCTCCACCTCTCTCCATGACTGGCAACGTGTGTCAGGGCCAACTCTTCCTCCATGACGCAAACACATAAGTCCAAATAAAGTCGCTAAAACATTTCTCATTGTTTGGCAGAGCAGCTATTATTAAGATGAAGATCTTGCCCAGAATCCTGTATTTCTTCCAAACCATACCGATTCTTTTACCTACAAACTTCTTTCGCTCCCAAAACGCTCTGCTCAGAAACTTCCTTTGGGCGTCCAAGAATCTGCGCATAAGCTTACGATTACCTACCAGAGACAAACAAAGTGGAGGTATGGGATTTCCTAAAAATTACTTCCTAGCTACACACCTCACCAGAATTATAGACTGGACATGCCATGCTGATAACAAAGACTGGGTGACATTAGAAAACAGCATAGGCCCCATATCGTGTCGCATCCACCGTGGATTCCATGGGATTTATACCCTTATACTAAAACAACACCCCCTTATAGGGGCGACACTCAACAATCTGCAAACAGTGATACAACTATCAGGCCTGACCACATCTCCTGGCCCACTAACACCATTGACTGCTAATCCAGATTTTTCACCAGGTATGTGCAGATTAGCTCAGCCATTTACCAACAGAAACTCTCCACTCTTAGCCACACACTGTGTTGAAGGCAACAAAGTTAAATCAATTTCAAGTTTACAAGCAGAACTGGGCTCGTCACCCTTAAACCATTGGGTGTATTGCCAAATACATGACTACATCCTGAGTCCCCAGAGACATACACATTTTGTGAGACCTTTAAAGCCATTTGAGACTGTCTGTTTCTTGGCTAACACAACCACGAAAAACATATCCCTAACCTACACTTGGTTGCAAACCTCAAACCCTCAGGAACCAAACATAAAATGTTCTGGGAAACAGCTTTAAACTTGTTCTTCACTAAGGACCAGTGGCTACAGGCATGTATATTTGCCCACAAGTGTGAGAGTAGCACACGATTGCAAGAAACTTCTTTCAAACTACTAACAAATTGGTATAACACACCAATTAAAATACATAAATGGTTCCTACAGTTCCTGATCTCTGCTGGCATTGCAACCAAGAAAAAGGAACCTTACAACACATTGGGTGGGAATGCGACTTCAACCCTTCTGGAATCGAGTAATTGAAATCACAAAACAAATCACTGACACAAAGATGCACTTAAATGCAACATGCTGCTTACTACATATCACTAAGGAGGAGATATAAAAAAATCACTGACAAGATTCCTACTCACAGCCGCAAAAGCGGTAATACCCAAACACTGGAGAAATGCCCAGTCAACTAAAGAGTGGCTAGAAGAGATACATCTTCTCTATAGAATGGAAGAGATTAGGGCAATAGCCCATGAAAAAATAGATAATTTTAATGTTACTTGGAAACCCTGGATCGTCTTCAAATATTCCTCTTCATTTGATTCTTTGATACAAACCTGAATAGTGATCATACATACAACCCTGATACAATATAGGTCTTTCCTTATCTTTTTCCACCTTTTCTTTTTTCCAACATGTCATCTTCTTGGGGGCTGACACCCTTTCTCTCTCTTGAGCCACATAGGTCTAATTGGAGTACTTCTATATGGTGTTATTAATGTATAATAATCGGCTGACTGTCAAAATACATGGCATATAAATGTTCCTCATGTTGAGACAACTGCTATAGACAACTCTAATGCCCTGTACACACGGTCGGATTTTCCGACGGAAAATGTGTGATAGGACCTTGTTGTCGGAAATTCTGACCGTGTGTGGGCTCCATCACACATTTTCCATCAGAATTTCTGACACACAAAGTTTGAGAGCTTGCTATAAAATTTTCCTACAACAACATTCGTTGTCGGAAATTCCGATCATGTGTACACAAATCTGATGCACAAAGTGCCACGCATGCTCAGAATAAATTAAGAGACGAAAGCTATTGGCTACTGCCCCGTTTATAGTCCCAACGTACGTGTTTTACATCACCGCGTTTAGAATGGATTTTCCGACAACTTTGTGTGACCATGTGTATGCAAGACAAGTTTGAGCCAAAATCCGTCAGAAAAAATCCATGGATTTTGTTGTTGGAATGTCCGATCAATGGCCAACTGTGTGTATAGGGCATAAGGGTGCAATCTGTTATGTTTACAGCTGAATCTATTTTGCTCAAATATATGTACAAATGTTTTATTGATTGTACACTTGCTTTCCTTTTCAAATAAATTAAAACCTTTATTGGAAAAAAAAGTCCAAATAAAGAAAACACAATGTCATACATTATGTCTAAACACATGGATCCTTTCACAAAACAGACATAGAAAAAAGGCCCAACATAATGGTCACCACATCAGAAATTATGTCACAGCCAAGCCTAATACAAAGTATCCTTCACACAAAAAAAGCACAGAAAAAAAAAACACAAGCAAAAAAAAAGAACTCAAAGCAAAACAGAACAAAGAATGAAAGCAAAGGAAAAGGAAACAAAAACAAGACAGGAAAAAAAATCTCATATATCTGTTAAATGGGAACTTTTTTCAGCTGCAGCCACTGATCAGTATATTCGGAATATCACACTGTCAGAATACAATGTCTCAGCGGGGAGATTCCTTTTCCACCTCACTTATGTGGATGGAGGAATCCATTTGTTTTTTTGGGGGGATTTTTTCATTTAGCCCACTGGCTAAAAAAACAAAAGTCCCATCTATGACTAGCTTTAGATCCAGGAAATCTATGGAGGTTGATTTACTAATAGAGAGTGTTTCCTTTGATCACTTAATACTCACTTAATCACTTAATAACCTAATAAATAATGTGAACCATAGATAAGATGAACAAATCTAAAATTTAGGAAAATATATATTAGGTTTCTGTTTATAAAACCAAGATGAGCTGCGATCCTGGTGATCATTATCAGTTTATGAAACTGAGATGATCAGCACACAGAGAATCTGTCATTGACAGAAAAATCAGCAGCCTGTTTATGAAGGTGCAGTCTTAGCACCTCACTGGCGATCTCTGTCAGAATTCTGTAAATACTGTGTATATATATATATATATATATATATATATATATATATATATATATATATATATATATATACTGTATATATATATTGTGAGTTTACTCCACATCAGATATAGTTTTCAGGGCTTTCCTGCCCACTTTTATTTGAAAGAAAGTAAAAATTCATGTAGGTATGTCTTCCCACACAGGGGGTTATCACCATTACTATGAATCGAACAAAACATTCAGCCTCCCGGCTCTCTTGCGGCAGCTTTACTGCTCTGGGTACCTCTTCAGGTTCCTCCTGACCATCAGTACCTTTTTGGTCTTCCTGACCATGAAACACCTCCAGGTGTTTATGCATCTTCCTTACAGCTTCCTAGCTGCTCTGTCCCTCATGTACTCTCTCTACAGCATCCTAGCTGCTCTGTCCCACATGGACTCTCTCTCAGGCTGGGGCCTTGCTCTGTCCCGACCTGTACACCATGGTACATACCAGCACCTCTCACGGCTCCCTTCACAGACTGACCCCCTCGGGAGGGTGGGACTCTGAGCCCAATCTCTGGCTCTCATATGAAGCCAGCACACCTGTGCCATTAGTGTTCTTGCTTCTTAAAAAATCTGGCATAAACCATTATTTTAAACAGTGGCACGGGCTCACCCTGCTACTATATATATCTATATATATCTATATAGATATATATAGATATATATATTCAGTATATATCTATATATATATAATTTGTGTATTGGGACAGTAACTTTATTATTTTATTTATATGAGGTATAGTGTGAGGTCCTGAGGAGAGCGGTCTCCTCTGAGAATGCCCATGTACTCAGCAGTGGTAATTTACCGGTGTTTAATAAATGGACACCTCTGCATTTCACTGATTTTCTGTTACTGTAATCTTGCTATGTCTTGTGAGATTACAGTAGCAGGAGGCATTCTCCACAGTTCAAAGTGTTTGTAGATCGCTTCACTCCTCAAAAGGAAAAGCGATCTACACAGCATCATAAACAGGCACTCAGAGGAGAGCCATCTCCTCTGATAATTCCAGAGAACTCAGAAGTTATTTACCGCAGCTTGATAAACAGACACCTTAGTTTCTTGCTGCAGCTGTGGCTTTTTTGTGAATAAGATAAAATGAAATTACTTTAAATATGCAAGAGAAAAAACAGGTTCTCTTTGCATATGATGGTATGATTAAAGTGAAAGCAGCTTCACGTCATTCACTAAGCTAAGTAAAGATTCACTTTTCAAAGTTAACACTTTCAATTCCATTAGCAATCTACCACCAAGGATTTTATTGACACAAAGACCTCTAGAACTTGCAGAGGAGACAGGGCGATTAAAATGGTAATTAATGCTGTAGCCTAATATTTAAGGAGTTATTGTAGTCCTTTCATCCATTTCTGTTTACAAATACATGAATTTGATATTACGTAGACAAATTTAAATAAATATAAATATGAATAAATATATAAATATTTATGGGTGCCAATACAATTTTGAGCAGAGTTATGGGACAGCAGGCAGGACCCTAAATAACAACTTACAATATAAATAAAGAAGAAAAAACGCAGACAAGTGTTGGATTTATAAAGGCCATGGCTGTTTATTATTGGTTTCAAAATATTTATTCATTCATCAGATCAAGAACTTAAATAAATAAACTTTAAACAACCTAGCTACTATGACTCAGGCTGCATATAATAAATTACTGACTTCATAACTTTCCACCAACATATAAATATATAGACATGAAAACTTTATTAACTTTAAAACACTAGTCCCCCTTTGCATTTTTTTACAAAAGTGACACCACCACATAATTACAGCCGTGACAAAGGGGGGGGGGGAGGGGAACACCACAGCTCAGTCTTCTGAGGCTAATTGAGCCTGACTGTATGGAACCCCCTTCATATAGCCCTTATAGGGGCCAGATAAACCCAGTTTAAACCAGATTTTCCCGGGCTTACCCACGAGACTCAGGAGAGGTCACCTGTACCCCTCTCCCAAGCCACGTGTGCACTATAAGTTCCCTCAGGGGACCCAAACCCCCGGGGGAACTTGAAACTACCTGTCCATGCCGCTCTCCTATGAGGATATGGGGAATTGAAACCCGCTTCCCCTTTTCCTATAATTTGACAGCAGGCAGGACCCTAAATAACAAGTTACAATATAAATAAAGATAAAAAAAACGCAGACAAGTGTTGAATTTATAAAGGCCGCGGCTGTTTATTATTGGTTTCAAAATATTCATTAATTCATCATAAAAAAAACTTAAATATATAAACTTTAAACAACCTAGCCACTATGACTTAGGCTGCATATAATAAATTACTGACTTCATAACTTTCCAAAAGACAGGTGATTCTAAGCCCACCTGTCCTCAAAACCCTGCACCGCGGCCATCTCAACACACATATTTAGGTCTGCATTAAAAATGTCTAAGCCTATTTCAGATAAATGGATTTCATTCTGTCTGTATAAGCCTTGAACTCCACCCTCTAATTAAGAATGTCTAAAGGATAAAATGCCTAATGGTGTAAGTAATTTGGATACTGCTCTATTGATTCACTTTCTAATCTTTTCCAACGGGCGGATGGAAGGAAAAGAAAGCCAACAAAATCTTTGCACTACCTTGGAAAAAACAGTAACCATGTTAGGCAAAGATAATTGAATCCTATGTAAATCATCCCTAATACAAAAAATGATGTTCAAAGTTTTTTGGTTACCAATATCATTCCCCTCAAGATGTATAATCAATACATCCGGTGGGGAGAATTTCTGCAAAAGTTTTCCTATTTCCCCTAATAAATCAGACCATACCATACTCCTCTTTCCAGACCAAAAAACCTTAAATTGCTTTGAATTCAAAACTAAATTAACTCCTTTCTTAGCTCTCAGATGTGCCCAAAAAACGTAGGAATGTCCAACAATCCAAATTACCTGGCATTTACCTGAAATAAATCAAAGAAAATGGTTAGGATGGATATATAATAAATAACTGTTAGACTTCCATCTACTTCCTTTTTTGATTATGCTAGCATCTAAACCTAATCTGGAAGCTTCAGTGGCTGCTCCAATTCTAAAGGAATGAGATGTGAGGTGAGAATTCTCCAACTTTAATATTTTTAAGCATTTATTAAAAACGCTAATAAATTGATATCTAGTAAGAGGAGAGCCAGACTCGTGTAAGAACAATCCTGGACCTCCCATTGGTCTAATACTTAAATCATTTTTTAATAAGCTTAATGGACAAAAGCGGAAGAGTTCTGGACAGCCGTACACCGGTAGAAGTTTCTTATGCCTTTATTTGTAAAACCGGGATCACAAAGTATACAAGACACCAAAGCAGAGTGGTACAGAACAACAACTGACGCATTTCACACTTATACCAAGTGCTTACTCATAGCTCATCAAGCTATGAGTAATACCTGGCACAGAGCATGCCACTTTGACTGTTATGCAGCACTAAGACACTGCCTTGCAATTAGTAGCAACACACTCAGCCTGCCATGCTCATGGCTTCAGTTTTCCATTGGGCTGCTTATCAGGTCTATCAGATAGGCAGCCCTATGGCCCATTGGAGGAGCTTATACAGCAGACTGACAATGCTCCTGTAAAATGTAATGTTCTGGCACAGTGTTGTCAGCCTGCAATCAGAAGTGCTGTTACTTTTACTAGCAAGATCTCCATGTAAGAATCCTTGCAATTGATGCGAAATATGGTTTTGCTTAAGAAAGCTGTATATTGGCATGATGCCAAACATCCTGAAAAAAAAAGATTTTGAGTTTTTTTAGAACCATTGTAGTGAAAGTTTAGGTTGCAAAACCTATAGGTGTACCAGAATCATTATTGTTTTAATAAAAATATACACACATAACATGCATAATAGTCTTATTAAAATATATAGAAATATTAGTTCAGCTCAGTACTTTTTGGGTGTTATGGAGTATATATCCTATTACATTTAAATACTGACAATTTCAAGGACTTTCAGTCACCTTTAAAAAACGTATTTCAATATTTGGGATGTACGCTGATTCATACCAGCACTTGCTTTTTTGATCTTCTACTTTTCATCTAAGCATGCAATTGAAAGTGCACTTAAGCCGTTCATTGAGCAATAGCATTAACTGCTTATGACATTAAGTGGTCAGTTTGCTACACATATGGACAGTTCCAAACCACCGCAAGTTTCCATGTAATTGGACAAAGGCTTGGATGTCTTTAAATGTCACTGCTTCAACTCACTATCAATGGCTCTCGGTAATCAATTTTCTTGGTAGGTCTAAACACTGACATTTATGGAAAATGACAATGGCAAACGTCTTGTGTAATAATTCTACAAATGATCAATCATCAAGAGAGCGTGTACCCAAAACAACATAAGAACGAGAGTAATGCACAGAATGTTAGTACTCCCAACAAAAGTTAAGCCTTACTTGTATGAGCAAGATCCACTGTACTCTTTCAAATGCACATTTGCAGCTGTAAAATCAAACCCTGAGTGAATGAACACAAAGCATTCATTAGCACATTAACATGCATCCGTGCTTGGTTTTTTATTCAAATCCAAATTTACTTACTCCTGTATATTTATTACAAAATATAATCAACAAACTCTGCAGATTAAAATTATATCACATTAGTGCAACTTTCATGTAATGTCGCAGAATGGTAAAGCTCAAAGTTAATGTTAGCATTCTACTTTAAAAGAGCTTTATTTCTCCTTCAGTGCTACATTGTGACACACGTAAGGGGAAAAAAGTGCATAAACTGTTAGCATACCAATGTTTCAGTTTCTGGGCATAGGGCTAGATTCCAACCGTAACTGACAGCCAACAGTTTCAACACTAGTGTGGGGGCCTGCAGAAGCCACCGAGCCTGCCTGACATTTTAAAAATGGAGCTGGGATGAATAACTTCTATCTCTGTGCCATTTTACAAGGCTGCTGGGATTCAAGTGGCCTAATTTTGGTTTTTGTAACTTCCCAGTTGAGTGTTCCCTAATCCCAACTTTGTATTGTCATATGGTCCATATCTTGCACTAAAGAGGAACAAACAGATTGAACTACTGTACCTGTGTGTGAGTTGGCATACAAAACTCTATAAATTTTGCCTACATTTCGATATAAATCAGCAATTCTAGATCCATATCCCAAAATAAAGGGATGGTTGTCATGCATGTCTACTGTCATAAAAATCAGGAAAAATCTCCTTGTTTTTGGATCATTGCTGAAAGTGATGACTTCCAAACAATTTAAATTTTAGGAAGATGTACTGTACTAGAAACTTAGAGGGAAAACAATCTCACTAGTTCTCTAATGTATGGACATATTATATGAGCATCTGAAAAGTAACCATTTATTTACAAAATGGAGCAGGGCTTGTTAATGTATAAAGGTCACAATGATGCATAGAAACATTTTTGGGAACAGCAAGTAAAGGTGAACTAACCCTTTAACCTGATTTGTTGTAAATGTTCAAAGCCACCCAGGCTATAGCTCCCTGAACACATAACAATGAGTGTACATTAAGAAAACCAATAATATGTTCCATAGACAAATATGGTTGTGGCTAGATGGTACAATTGGATGCAGCACCTCATCCCAAAATAGTTAAATAGCTAGTTGAATATGGGGATAGGGGATTATAACGGTGCTAGGGTCAAAATAATGCAAAGAGAAAGAGAGAGTTTAAAATGATAGAATTACAAAAATTGTTTTTATTAGTAGTAATGTTACAAACATGAAAACACATTCAAATGATTGACATTAAAAACAGACTTATATATTGCGTACGACCCAAGATGCAGTAGAGTAGGCCAGATGGAAAAGGCTAACGAAGTGGGGGCTCGGTTTCCTACATGTTTCGCCAAGGCATTGGCTTCCTCAGGGAACAAGAGCTCAAATTAGGTATGGGAAAGTCTGTACATAAGGGTAAAGAAAACGATATATAAACAAAAATATTGAACAATATGATATTAAGTGCACAGCTGAATAATATAATGATAAAATATTGTGGCTGGACAATCACACAGAGAGGTGGCTCCAGTGTCCCCTGTAACGCAAATGTACCTGAGAGACCGACAACCAGGGGGGGCACGAAAAAGTGCCACCACAACGGGGAAGGGCAGGCTGCGCCGTGTATTGTGCCTGCAGGGGGTACGCAGTAAACCTGGCAAGGGAATGCATTGGAAATAGGTGAGTGGATGTTAAATATATATCGAACGTTGCGTTTAAGAAATACTGGGGGTGATGTAGTTATGCATCAATTGCAAAAAACAAAAAGGTTTTTAATGATAAGAAACTCACGCTATAAATTAAAAACAGTTGATTGAAGGAGGGGAGAGGTGCCTGTAGAAAAAGGCGCACACACAGCAGGGCAGTTGGGGGAGTTGGCAATCAATAGGCCTCTATGGAAAAATAAATAAATTTGCTTTACCGATGGGCCTGGTATTAATCACAGGAATGGGGGGGGGGAAATGCACAGGAAAAAGGCTTACCTAATAGGATATGTAGCAAAACAAATAGCTCATTTAGACGTTTTTATAAATTATATGCATAAAACAAGGTCTTATTTGAAGAGAAAACAGAGGCAGTGAATCCTAAAGGGGAATAGATAAAAAAGGGAATCTGTTAAGGAATCAGGAACTGTGCTGAAAGGGACTGAAAAACTAGTTGGAAAAACCAGGAATAATTTACCTGATAGGCCGTGTAGCAAAGTATATAACTCCAAAGGGGTCAATGTTAATGATTGCCCGGGAGATGGATGGTGGCTCCAAGATGATAGCACCTAAGGGGGAATAATTCAGGGCTAAGCAAAGAGTGGAGTTGAAGGTATTATTAGTATGATGATAATTCAGGTTACCTGATTCATGTGTGTGAGAGCAAGTACAGGCACGTACCTCGTCCAGCGTGTAAACCGAGGGACTGGCCGGTTACTAAAATACCCCCCACACCTGATCAGATAATGATCAGGTGTGCGGACGCAAGTGGAGGGCGTCCGCGCATGTGCGCAGTGCGGCGCCCCGGAAACTACATGTTCCGGCGTGCACCGCACGCGCAGACACTGCGGCCAACACGTGGCCGATGAGAGGGCATGACGCCATGGAATGGGAGGTCCCAAGGCGCCATAGAAACTCATCTGCCGATGGAATGGGGGGGCCAGAAGGTGTGAGCGAAGCGCGGACACCCGAGGCAGACAAAAAAGTTCTGCCCCGGGCGTCCGTACAAGCACGAACAGCGCTAACGGGACACCTCCCGAGAGGGGGGCATGATCGCATCCCCCCGCGGGATGCAGGAGAGCCAGGCATCGGAAGCGATCCGGGGATGGATTCACCTCAGTGCGGAATAAAATGTGGGCGGAGGCACAGGAAAGGGGGGACGAGACCCCCACTAACCCCACGGTCCCCAAGGGTCAATGGGGACAGCGGGAACATGCCTGCGCGTCGGCCCACAGTGTCCAGCCACAAAGTACATAATGGACATAGAGAACCACAGGGTCCTAGTTGCAATGAGAGCCTAAAATGAAAAAATTTGAATATAACTGAAAAAGATGGTACAGATGAGTGCAAAAGATATATTGATATATAAGTCATACAATTCAAGCATCAACAGATAACAGTGTTAACAAAAGTCCAAATAGCAAAAAAAGCATATTTAAGTCCAGTCTATAACGAATATCTTCTGACAAGGGCTTATAGCAAAATTACTGATATGATGAGAATGATATGAAAGGCACTGTGCAAGGGAAACACAAAAGTAGTCATGGCAGAAGAGTGGGAAAAGCAAAGGAGGGGGAAAGGGAGGGGAGGGTATAGTGGAAAAGGGACCAAGAGAAAGGAAAAGAAAGGTGGGAAAGAAAAGAGCGAAGAAGAACGAAGAAGGGCCGAGATGCAGGCTGAGAGACATGGACTTGAAGACAAGGATAAGAGGTTAAGATGCACAGCGTATTTAAAGATGTGGCTGAAAAAAATACAGGTTCATAGGAAAGGTTTAAAACTTATGTGTTCATTAAGCCCAGGGAAATTAGTGGCATTTAGTGTGTGAATCCATTTGGTTTCGAGCTGTAGTAATATGTTATCTATGCTTCCGCCTCTGACATGTGAGGGCACATGTTCGAGTGTGGAAAATAGAATAACGTGGGGATCGAAATTGTGCTGAGCAGCAATGTGCCGGTTAATGGCCGTGGTGGTAGTGTTTTTATATAACGGTTTTATGTGATCTCGGATCCGAATCTGGAAAGGACGCTTGGTTTTGCCAACGTAGTATGAGCCGCATTGGCATTGAGCCAAATAAACGACTCCTACGGTGGAGCAAGTGACCCGATGTCTGATGGTATGAATGTTTCCACCAGGCAGGGTCACTGTTCGGGAGTTGGTAACAAAGGCACAAACATCGCATCTGCCACATTGATATGTACCTGTGGCAGTGGACACACATGAAGTGTCCGTCGCGTGATGACTTTTGATAAGGTGATCACGAAGTGAAGGGGATCGGCGATATGTAATATCAGGGTATGCCTTTTTCCTGTGCATTCCCCCCCCCCATTCCTGTGATTAATACCAGGCCCATCGGTAAAGCAAATTTATTTATTTTTCCATAGAGGCCTATTGATTGCCAACTCCCCCCAACTGCCCTGCTGTGTGTGCGCCTTTTTCTACAGGCACCTCTCCCCTCCTTCAATCAACTGTTTTTAATTTATAGCGTGAGTTTCTTATCATTAAAAACCTTTTTGTTTTTTGCAATTGATGCATAACTGCATCACCCCCAGTATTTCTTAAACGCAACGTTCGATATATATTTAACATCCACTCACCTATTTCCAATGCATTCCCTTGCCAGGTTTACTGCGTACCCCCTGCAGGCACAATACACGGCGCAGCCTGCCCTTCCCCGTTGTGGTGGCGCTTTTTCGTGCCCCCCCTGGTTGTCGGTCTCTCAGGTACATTTGCGTTACAGGGGACGCTGGAGCCACCTCTCTGTGTGATTGTCCAGCCACAATATTTTATCATTATATTATTCAGCTGTGCACTTAATATCATATTGTTCAATATTTTTGTTTATATATCGTTTTCTTTACCCTTATGTACAGACTTTCCCATACCTAATTTGAGCTCTTGTTCCCTGAGGAAGCCAATGCCTTGGCGAAACATGTAGGAAACCGAGCCCCCACTTTGTTAGCCTTTTCCATCTGGCCTACTCTACTGCATCTTGGGTCGTACGCAATATATAAGTCTGTTTTTAATGTCAATCATTTGAATGTGTTTTCATGTTTGTAACATTACTACTAATAAAAACAATTTTTGTAATTCTATCATTTTAAACTCTCTCTTTCTCTTTGCATTATTTTGACCCTAGCACCGTTATAATCCCCTATCCCCATATTCAACTAGCTATGTTCCATAGACGTTCCATGGTATGCTCCCAAAACAACAATATGCATATGTAGTAGCTGATTAACTTCTCAGTGGCTTGGTGGTTAGCACTTCTGCCACTGGTCCATTGGTTTTAATCTCAGGTAAGGATGCTTGTGTAAGTTTCCCCCCACACTCAAAAAACATGCTGATAAGTTCATTTACTCCTGTTTGAAGTATCTTTAGTATGCATGTGAGATAGGGACCTTCTATTGTAAGCTCCTTGAGGACAGGGGTGATGTAAATGTGCAAAATGTAAAGACCTATGTCCATTATTGTTAGTGTATAAATGCTTGTAAATAATAAATATTCTGAAGCTGCTGCCATTGCATGTATGAAATGCTAATCAAGTACATGTATGGGCTGTTTTTTTTGGGGGGGGGGTTTGTGTGAAACTTATTTTTTTTCAGCATGGAGAAATTTATTTTTGGGTGCAACTGCTCCATAAATAGCAATTTCATAGAACAAGTGAAACCAATCTGTGAACTGCTATAGCCACCAAGGAAACACTGCAGAAGTACTAATGTCTGAAACTCAACACAATTTACCTTAATTTGACTTCTCTGTAATCCCTTGCATTTAGATTCCAGGCAGATCATTACATGTAGGACAATGAGCAGATTCAAATCAGATTAGTAGCTATGAGTAACATATTTTAGCATTAACACTGTGGTTCATAATACCTTCTCTGAAAAAACACCACCAGTGCTGGCAAAAGTGCAACGGTTGTTAGGCCATGTTCCCCTATTTTCTGAAATCAGCTGCTTCCAGTTGACCGATCGTGCACAGTGCTTGGTCAGTTGTAGAATTGTTGTGTGTGGTCTTCAGTAGTGAGGGTGGAATTGTCAGCTGGGTTGAAGACATTTCAGGGACAAAGGGGGATGATGCAGGAACCTGGGATTTGAGGTAAAATCTGAGTTGATCCCATCTAAAAAAGGTCTTACCAGATGGCTCACTTGCTGACTAAAGGTTGTGAAGTGAATTGATACATTGCAGCAATGGCTGTGTAGTCTGTATGCATCTTGTTGCAAAGTTTTCTGAACTATTTATTTATTTATGGTACTTATATAGTGCCGTCAATTTACGCAGCGCTTTACATATACATTGTACATTCACATCAGTCCCTACCCTCAAGGAGCTTACAATCTAAGGTCCCTAACTCACATTCATACATACTAGGGACAATTTAGACATGATCCAATTAACCTACCAGCATGTCTTTAGAGTGTGGGAGGAAACCGGAGTACCCGGAGGAAACCCACGCAGGCACAGGGAGAACATGCAAACTCCAAGCAGGTAGTGTCGTGGTTGGGATTTGAACCAGCGACCCTTCTTACTGCTAGGTGAAAGTGCTACCCACTGCACCACTGTGCCGCCCTGAACTTTACTTTAACTTATTATTTATGAACTCTAATATCCTAGTTTCGGGGATTGCTGCATCATAACAGACACAATTCTGAAAATAAAGGTTTTTATTTTTTTAAGTTTAGTCAATTGTATTGTTGAAATATTATTTGGACACATTGTATAAATGAATTGGAATTTCAAATAGAAATCCCTGCATGTTGCCAAATGCAACAGGAGTGAGTGTAAATGTTCTAATGAAAATGTCATGTATATTATCTACACAAGCTGTTTATATTTCTCTGCAAGCAAATTTGTGGGGGGCTAGCGATCAGCATTGATTGCAAAATAATTGACTTCATTGTGGTCTCAGTCTAATTGCAATGTGTGTGTAATGAGCAACAAAAGATACTCCCAGTGGTTTCTTTGTTAGCTTTATCCTGACAACAAATACATAGACCAATAATTGTTTTGTCTAGAAAACAGCTCTGTTATGGATTCAATTATAAGGTTATATCTATGGAAGGGGAATGTTGAGGTCCTCTCATTTGCTGCATGACAATGACCACAGTAAATAATAAAAGGTCAGTTTATCCATTGCAAGAGGAATAATAACTGAACGATGTGTGGTTATATAATGCAACCTTTAAATACAGACTAGTGTCACAATTTAGAACACATGGTTGTTAGTTCCTACAGCAAGCCTTCACTATATTTAATATGTACAGCTTTATTAATGCCACCTAACTGCTCAAACCTAAATGTAAACTATTGGTTTTGTGTCAGTTTTTATTTTATTTTTTGACTTCTCAATTTTATAAACAGATGTTTTTTTCAACATAGGTACAAAGAGGAAAAAGGAAAATTTGAAAAGAGCTAAGAGCTCCACCTGATGGGTGGATAGAAGACTGCATAATATCTGTATTCATTATTTTATATTTATTTGAAAAATAAATATCTGCCAATATTATTTATTTCTGACCAAAATATATATACTTTTTACTTTTTAGGTCTGCTCATTGGATTACAGAAAGGCTGTGCTCCCAAGTAGAATGCAAAGAAGCAAACTGACCATGCTGGGATGGATGTCCTTTCTTGACTAGCATGGTCAGTTTGAAATAGGAAAGCAGGGGGATTGGCAGGATCACCAGACATTTCACACAAAGGAAGAAATGCAAAGAGGACAGGAATACAAGTACATGATAACTCAGATCCATATCAGAAATATAAAATGTTGGGGTAACATGCACTTTAATAAAAATGTAAGATCCAGGCACAAAAACATATTGATTTTTTAGACATAATGATCATTTCTCCCAGCATAGACAAACCCTGATTACTGCCTAATAATTAATAGCAGTGTTCCAAAGTGTATAGAGTGCATCATAAGGGATCAGCATTGAAGGGGAAAATCAGAAATATTTGCTATGACAATGATAACAAAGTATAATTGGCTAGTAATATTTATAGGAAATAGTACTGTAGATTTTTAATCCAGGGAATATGTCATTGAGTTAGGGGATCAGGACAGAAGTTGGATCATACTTTCAAATGAATGTTTGCCTTCCTCTGAATCAATTGGGGGTTTAGGATTTGGAGTGAATCAAAGAATTTCTTATCATTGCGCTAACATTTTCTGTGTCATGTGACAATGTCTTCATAGTTGTGGCTATCTGGGGTTTCCCACAATTTTTGTTTCAGGTTATAAAATATTCAAAGGTCCTTTTCATACCAGTTCATTAAAGTCTTCCTCTTGGTTCCTAATACGTGTGTAATCCACCAATACTACACTGCAGGTTGCTTGAAATGTTCGCAAGTACAGTATATATGTTATTCTTTATTATTTTTGTATACTTTGAGAACCACTGGATCTCTGGTACATGCTGTTATCAGGGCCTCTAATGCACGCACTTTAAGCATTGGCCCTGTTCCCTTCTGGGAAGTAACCACAGACCCCACCAGTTACCAGTCCAATGACATGGTTTCTACTGGCCACTAAGTTTCTAGTATTGGATTGTTAAGTGAGGGACAGGGGTTAGTTGTGATAGAGGTCAGCTCAATAAAACGGGGCAATTATTTGTGGACAAAATCTGAAGCCTAAAATCAACCCATGCATGAGCATCTTAAAAAGAACCTGTCAGAGTAGAAATATAGAAGCTGCCCATGCTGACATGTTTGAAAGTACATTCTTCAGGGTTGTCATCCTTAGTGTTGCAGTAACAACAGCTGTCATATTCCTATCAGGTGGGTTCCTTTAAAGGTGTGTCTGCAGTCCACTTATTCATATTTTAATTTTTTCATTTGGTTTGCCTGACTACAATACCATTGATAAAGATTCATAACATATACAGTCAGGTCCATTAATATTGGGACATCGACACAATTCTAATCTTTTTGGCTCTGTACACCACCACAATGGATTTGAAATGAAACAAACAAGATGTGCTTTAACTGCAGACTTTCAGCTTTAATTTGAGGGTATTTACATCCAAATCAGGTGAACATTTTAGTAATTACAACAGTTTGTATATGTGCCTCCCACTTTTTTAAGGGACCAAAAGTAATGGGACAATTGGCTGCTCAGCTGTTCCATGGCCAGGTGTGTGTTATTCCCTCATTATCCCATTTACAAAGAGCAGATAAAAGGTCAAGAGTTCATTTCAAGTGTGCTATTTGCATTTGGAATCTGTTGCTGTCAACTCTCAATACGAGATCCAAAGAGCTGTCACTATCAATGAAGCAAGCCATCATTAGCCGGAAAAAACAAAACAAACCCATCAAAGAGATAGCAAAAACATTAGGTATTCGCCAAATCAACTGTTTGGAACATCCTTAAAAAGAAAGAACACACAGGTGAGCTCAGCAACACCAAAAGACCCGGAAGACCACGGAAAACAACTGCGGTGGATGACCGAAGAATTATTTCCCTGGTGAAGAAAACACCCTTCCCAACAGTTGACCAGATCAAGAACACTCTCCAGGAGGTAAGTGTATGTGTGCCAAAGTCAACAATCAAGAGAAGACTTCACCAGAGTGAATACAGATGGTTCACCACAAGATGTAAACCATTGGTGAGCCTCAAAAACAGGAAGGCCAGATTAGAGTTTGCCAAACAACATCTAAAAAAGCCTTCACAGTTCTGGAACAACATCCTATAGACAGATGAGACCAGGATCAACATGTACCAGAGGGATGGGAAGAGAAGAGTATGGAGAAGGAAAGGAACTGCTCATGATCCAAAGCATACCACCTCATCAATTAAGCATGGTGGTGGTAGTGTCATGGCGTGGGCATGTATGGCTACCAATGGAACTAGTTCTCTTGTATTTATTGATGATGTGACTGCTGACAAAAGCAGCAGGATGAATTCTGAAGTGTTTCGGGCAATATTATCTGCTCATATTCAGCAAAATGCTTCAGAACTCATTGGACGGCGCTTCACAGTGCAGATGGACAATGACCTGAAGCATACTGCGAAAGCAACCAAAGAGTTTTTTAAGGGAAAGAAGTGGAATGTTTCAAATAATTTTATTTTGTTGATAAAAGAATCATACAGATCAACAACCGATAAAACACATATACCTTATACAATCTCAGTAGTTACATGTTTCAAAGTGACAATATCTGACTTTCCCTTACCGGGACAAACAAGAAATAAAGTAACAAATTTCCAAAAAACAATAATATAATAGGAATAATGGTATTAGAGGCGCGTGTCGATGAACAGATTAGAGGCATGATAGGGCTAATAAGCATCCCATTGTAGTGTAGAATCTAAGAGATGACCCCGAAAAAGGGATCTAAACTCATACCCCGGGCCTATCAACAGACCACCCCAAGGGGAACACACTGTGGCCTGCCTGGGAGGCTTGGGATCAAGGCTCCTGTATCATTGCATCAATATTACTACTGACCCCACAGTAATTCACTCGCACCCTGCAATCTATCTATGGTGTTTGCGCACAAGTGACCTGGCCTATAACATGCCTCTCGGCCTAGTGCATTCAGGTGAGACTACTTCAGTAAAAATACAATTATAACTTCAAGGAAAAGAAAAAAAAACAAACGCCCGTTACAGGACCAATTCTGAGAAAACTTGTCCCTTATCATCCTATAGTGGAGACAAGAGAGTCTCCGGAAAAGAGAAAGGAAGGAGTGTTAGAGAAGAGGGGTAGAAAGGGGGGGAGAAGATATTCTGCAAGAAATTCCAACTCACTAAGGTGCTTGTAGCATAACCGGAAACAAGGGATTACAGTATTTGGCCCATGGCTCCCAAATAGCAAAGAATATTTCGCTTTTGTCATTTAATTTAGCTACGATTTGTTCCTGTGCCATTATCCACGACACCTTCCTCTTAAAACCCTGAAACGAAATGCTAGGTTTCCTCCAGGATTTTGCTAATGAAGCCTTAGCTCCTAAGAGGATAAAGAAAATTAGCTTCTGTGAAAATTTGGAAAAAGTCCTGATCCTCCCATTAAGCAGGGCGATGGAAGGATCAGGGGAAATTGTTTGCTGTAAAATAGTACTGATTGTGCGGAAGACTTTTCCCCAGAATGATCTGATTCGAGGGCAAGTCCACCATATGTGTATCATGTTCCCCTCCATCTCACAGCCCCTGAAGCACAGGGGGGAAGACCCTGGAAAAATGACAGATATGCGAGCGGGAACATAGTACCACCGTGTTATGACTTTTACACTGGCTTCTATCAATGAGATGTTTTGTATACCTTTGAATGATCTTTCAAACCTGATATACCAGTCCTGCAACGTCAAAGAGTCGTCTAAGTCCTCTTCCCAGGCGTGAATGTATCCTGGCTTCTCTGATGAGGATTTTAAGGCGGTATAGCTTAGAGAAATTCCTCCCCTCTGGACTTCAGTATTGGAGCACCAATGTTCAAAAGGAGTCAGAGAGGGCTTTACTTGATTTTTATTCCAAATGGAGTGTAGGTAGTGGTGGATTTGGGAGAATCTGAAGATCTCAGATTCAGGCATATCTAACTCGTTCTGACAGTGGGCCAATGTGATCGGACCTTTGGGGGAGAGAAAGTGACCAATCCTATATAGGCCTTTATCCGTCCACCATTTAAAGGCCCTGATTACCATCCCTGGCGGGAAAGCTGGGTTATGGAATAGGTGAGCTAGCGGTCTGATAGGTGAGATTAGGTTACGATGTGAAAAGAGTTTTGTACACAAGGCAATAGAATGGGAAAGGGTGGGCGACAGAATGGCTGGTCTATTCTTAGGGTCACACCAGAGAAGATAGTTGATAGTGTTCCGAGGGGAAGCCTGTCTTTCTAATGATAGCCAACTTGGCTTAGGGCCTCTTACAAAAGCCATCGAAATTTGGGAGAGTTGGGCTGCCTGATAATATTGCCATAAGTCTGGGAGACCAAGTCCTCCCTGACTTTTAAGATGGTAAAGAATACTGTACCCTCTTCAGCCCCAGATGAAGCAGACAATCTCCGATTGAAATTTGAGGAGGGTCGTTTTCTTAAACAGGATAGGGAGTGAGCGAAAAAGATATAAGAGACGGGGGAGAAGGGTCATCTTGACGGCGTGAATTCTGCCCAGCCAGGACAAACCACATCTGGCCCACTTATCCAAGTCCTCTCTACATTTACGAAACATGGGGGGGTAATTAGCACCAAACAGCCTTTGGATGTCTGAGGTTATGTTGATGCCTAAGTAGGGAAATTCCGTGGATGCCCAGGGGAATTTAAAATTAGTGGAGATCTGATTGATTAGGCTCTGTGGGACTGTAATGTTCAACGCGATGGATTTAGTCATATTGACCTATAAGCCAGAAACTGTGCTAAAATCTTGGAGGATCTTAAAGATCATAGGGGTGGAGACGAGAGGGGAGGTGATATATAGGAGAAGATCATCCGCATAAAGCGCACATTTATGCTCCTGTTCACCGCATTGGACCCCCTTGACATCTGGGTTGGCTCTGAGCCTACCGCCAGTGACTCAATTGCTATTGCAAAGAGGAGGGGGGAGAGTGGGCATCCCTGCCTGGTCCCCCGACCAATAGGGAACGGTTCTGAATACCTCCCCAAGAGACGGACCTGGGCCGATGGAGTCGAGTAAAGGGACTTAATGTAGTTCAGGAAGAAGGGACCGAATCCCCATCTTTGTAATATGTCAGATAAGTATTCCCAGTCGACAGAGTCAAATGCCTTATGTAAGTCGATGGAGAGGAGGAAGCCCCTCTGCAGTGAACCCCCGTCCCATCCCGACTTGAGCAGAGATATGATATCTATTGTTCTGCGTATTTGGTCTGGTCCCAGAAGTGGAATGTTATGCAATGGCCAAGTCAATCACCTGACCTGAATCCGATTGAGAATGCATTTCACTTGCTGAAGACAAAATTGAAGGCAAAATGCCCCAAGAACAAGCAGGAACTGAAGACAGTTGCAGTAGAGGCCTGGCAGAGCATCACCAGGGATGAAACCCAGCGTCTGGTGATGTCTATGCGTTCCAGACTTCAGGCTGTAATTGACTGGACAAAGGATTTGCAACCAAATATTAAAAAGTGAAAGTTTGATGGATGATTGTTAATCTGTCCCATTACTTTTGGTCCCTTAAAAAGTGGGAGGCACATATACAAACTGTTGTAATTCCTACACCGTTCACCTGATTTGGATGTAAATACCCTTAAATTAAAGCTGAAAGTCTGCAGTTAAAGCACATCTTGTTTGTTTCATTTCAAATCCATTGTGGTGGTGTATAGAGCCAAAAACATTAGAATTGTGTCGATGTCCCAATATTTATGGACCTGACTGTACATAGAAACTTTAATATATCCTACAGAGGAACACTATTTTTTTTCTAAAAAAAAATAGCAGCTTAATATTTTAATTGCATTTACTTTGCATGTGTTCTCATCTCAATTTGCTTCTGAATCTTCTAATTGACTTTTATTATTATGAAAGTCAGCTACCATTTCTCTATAATTTCCCATTTTATATAGTAAATTCTATTTTTCTGCCTCCTGCACCATTACTTTGGTATTAATTATTTCACCTCTCTTTATTCTGCTTCTAATTGATCTTTTATGTTTCCGATAATAAGCATTTACTTCTATAAAGAAACTGAAATATTTCCTACTTCTGAAAGGAATGTATTGACATGATTTTTTTCCTGAAACTTCTGATAGCTAGAGAGAAGAGTGCAAGGAATGCGTTTCATTCTATTTTTTATTTATTTTTTTCACAATCAAAGTTTTATTGAATTTTGAAAAAATTAGAAGGTAGCATAATAATATTATTCATTCGATCGTTCTAATATTAACAATGCTTATCTTCCAAGTGTCTTGATTTTCTCAATGATTGGTTCTAGCTCACATTGGTTTGACTTACCCCAAAGTCAGATGTGGGTGGTAAATGAGAGAATGAATGGTGTTTGGTGGGGAGAGTGGCATAATTGCATGGGATTATTTGGACAGCTAGGGACACCCTAGCCTGGGGGGGCATAGTTTTCCACTGTATCTCCTCTCTTAAATGTAACATGGCCTTTGTTTATAAGGAGAAGCTGTAGCTTGGCTCCTATATGTCCATCAAAAGACTTGTGTGGATTTTGGCACAGAGGCTCAATTCTGTTCAGTAGAACTGTTGTGAATGCTATCTCCATGTTGGCTGGAGAGGAAAGACCACTATTTTTTTCAACCCAGCACTAAAAGAAATAGCTGGTGTGCTGCCCAATGCCCTTTTAGGATTAGGTTGTCTTAGATTGTCTTAGAAAATATAAAGACATGGGTAACAGTTGAGGATAGTGGAATTGGTTGACTGATAAAAAGTTATGGAGGGACTGTTCCACTTGTGATTAAAATGTTTACGAACCAAATAAATGATGATCACCCACATGTGTACTTAATCATTTGGCTTACTTGGCTCTGTTGGACTGGGTGTTTTTAAGGTCCTTAACTGTGTTAAAAACTGTCTTCCAAGTGCTCCATTAGCCTCCCTGGTGGTATGATTATTTCGAATTGTAGGTGCTGAAAGCGGTACAATTATTTTGCATGGAAATTTGGCGTTTTATATTGTAGGCCTGTAATTCTTAACAATAACACACTTAAATCTGTCCAAACAAGAGTCTAGTAGATATCCCGGGTATGATGAAGTTTGAAACACAAAAACATAAATTATATTATAATAAATAAATATAAATAATTAAAAAAAAAATAATATAAATAATAATAAAATATATTCCCCACGATTCACTATCGCTCAATTCTGCAAGTGTTCTAATTTACTATCGCTGTTTTCTAGCTGATCTAAAGCCACTTTTGACATAAAGGGACACTTTTTGGTTGCTATGGACAATCTCCAGTTTCCAGGCAGAAAGAACAGTATATATCATATAAAACTGCATGCAGGGCATGGGCCAAAGCACTGGGGACAAAAGGGATGTGAAATAATTTCATACAGTACTGTGATCTGTAAGATTACAGTACTCTATGTGTTATGATTTTTACATTTTTTTAATTTGCCGCCAGGCTCCGCCCCTGTGCATCACGCCGATCGCAGGGAACGGAGCCTTGCACAGAGAGGCTTCGGAGGAGACACAGCCCACGGACACTGCGGGGGACATCGCAGGATCCTGGGGACAAGGTAAGTAAAGCTGCACCAGGATCCTGCAATGTAATCCCGAGTGTGGCTCGGGTTTACCGCTAATGGGACTGAAATTTAACCCCGAGCCACACTCGGGAATACCGTCAGGGAGTTTAAGCATAAGAATGAATAGCAATTATCCTCCACTAAGTGGAGATAACCTTTGCCACCCAGGCTAATTCTGACACTTCTCTCCTACATGTAAAAATCATGCTAGAAAATTACTCAGAACTCCCAAACATTATATATATATATATATTTTAGCATAGACCCATGGGAATAAAATGGTGGTTGTTGCAACATTTTATCTTGCATGGTATTTGCACAGCAATTATTCAAACCCATACTTTTGGGAAAAGAAAACTTCCATGCAAAAAATAAAACACAAAAGTTAGCCCAATTTTTTTGCATAATGTGAAAGATGATGTTACGCCAATTAAATAGCTAACATTTCACACTTTAAAATTGTGCATACTTGTGGAATGGCACCAAACTTTGGTACTTAAAAACTCCCATAGGTGACACTCTAAAAAGTCATCTATGGTTTGCAGATTACCTGTTTAGGCAACAGCAGTGTTTACAACTGCCCTGGCCAGGTGTGACGTCATAACATCGTGCCCGGCCTTCAAAGGTCATAGAGACCTTCTCCGGCTCAACGATCGCATGGGCAAGGCGGTAGAAGCAGTGGAGCTGCTATGATTGTTTTTACAGTGCAGGGAATCCCCTGCTGTAAAAAAAAATATCTGAATGATGTCTGTAACTGCAGATGCCATATAACATTGTTGAGCGGGGAGTGGTTAAGTCAAGTTTGCAAATTAACCACTTCAGCTCCAGAAGGTTTTACCCCCTTCCTGACCAGGCCATTTTTTGAGACACTGTACCCAAATAAAATTGATGTCCTTTTTTCCCCACAAATAGAGCTTTCTTTTATTGGTATTTGATCACCTGTGTGATTTTTATTTTTTGCGCTATAAACAAAAAAAGCCGATAATTTTGAAAAAAAAAACTATATTTTTTACTTTCTGCTGTAAAACATTCCCAATAAAAAATGTAAAAAAATCACATTTCTTTATCAATCTTGGCCAATATGTTTTCTTTTTTTTTTTTTTTTTTTTATAATCTTTATTTTTATTTTATATATTAAAGGGAACACACAAACATATAGTCTATGGTCATTCTTACCACAATACAGTGCAATTCTTACAGTGCAGACCTAGACGTTCCAGACAATAACAAGTTATCAAACCAATCATAAGACAGAGTATAAAACGGAGGGGTAAGGGAAGGAGGGGGAAGGGGATGAGGGATTAAATCTTCTCCAAACTGTATTGCACTGTGAAACAGTCAAAATGAGTCCCAGGAGGGGGTCCCGCCATGGCAACTTCTTGGCCGGACCCGTCTTAGAAGCCCTCCATTCTGTATTGGAGGGGGGGTCTCGTCCCTGCTTTAAGGCCCCCGAGACGCCCACCGGGCGGGTCCCTCGGGAGGGGGCCATATGCCTCCAACTAACCTCCACCAAGAGGGAGACGCCCCACGGGCATCCCCTGGGGTCGATGCCTTTGAAAGGTGTCTGTGTCGCCAGGCGGAGCCCCTATCCCATAAGTCTGCCCCGGTAATGACTCTATAACATTTAATAAGGGAGATACAAAACTTGCCTTTAGAAAAAAAAAAAAAAAAAAACTGAAGACGCCTAGCGTCTCATGTGAGCCTTCAACTGTGGACCTTGTGAACCATGCATAAGGAAAGAAAAGGTCTGCACCCGGTGCAATCAATAGGGCGGTGAGACATGCCATTCAGGCACGCACGTCACCACATACAGGCCTCCTTAGCTTCAAGGAGGGCTCCGCTAACTCCAACAGCGCGACTTCCAGGCTAGAGGACACAGGATTAGTGTCAATGGTGAATCTCCGCCACTGGGCCCAGATACTATCAAAGCGCTCACTCCTATTCTTGCACCTCGCCACCCACTCCTCCGCCTCTCTGATATCCTCCACCTTCTGTAACCATTCTTTTAAGGTAGGAATCCGTGGACTCTTCCAGTGGAGAGGTACCAGCCTTTTAGCAGCGTTTAATAGATGAGGAAGGGCGCTTTTTTTGTAATGGCTCAGAGGGAGGGTGGGGAGGTGCAAGAGAAAATGCTATGGGGAGAACGGGATCTCAATCTGCAGAGCATTTTTAATGGTAGCCTGTACTTCCGTCCAGAACGGCCTAATTACTGGGCATTCCCACCACACATGAAGGAGGGTGCCTTTCTGACCGCAATCACGCCAGCAGCGGTCAGAAACCGAGGGGTAAATACGTGCTAAGACGGCTGGTACCCGGTACCAACGAGTTAGAAGCTTGTAGTTAGTTTCCTGCGTTCTGGACTCTATGGAGCTAGAATGTGCTAATTTATACATGTGTAGGCGCTGTTCTGGCGAGAACTCTATCCCTAGGTCCCGCTCCCATTCTCTTATGAAAGCCGGCTTGCAAGCAGCGGAAACTGAACCCAGTAGCCTATATAACTCAGAGATCAGATGGGGAGTTGGTTCTTCTTCTATGAAAAATCTTTCTAGTGTGGTAATGGTGTCTAGCTCTCTCATCGAAGCCCCCTCTGTTGCAATGAAGTGTTGGAGTTGCTGGTGTCTCCACCAATCCATGGGGAATCTGCCATGGCTAGTCCTCAAGGCATCTAGGGGTATCAGACTACCCTTGTCTACAAATTTGCAGCAGCTATAATTACCATCTGTAACCCATGTACCGAAAAAGGTCCTTTGCTCCCCAGGAGGGAACCACCTGAACCCCCCCAGCGGTGCCAGTGGGGAGCCCGGGGGCACCAAAGCATACAAAGCATTCGTGCAATCCCAGACCCGCAGGATATGAGTAGTTAGCGGGGAGGACGTTTGTGAGAGTCCTCTGTATTCACGAGGCAGCCAAGGCGCGTAAGACAAGTCCCGTCCTGCCAAGCTCTTCTCCAAGGAGACCCATACTTTTGAACCCCCATGATGCCGCCAGTTGAGGATATGTTGGATCGCAATGGCTCTGTAGTATCGCCTTATATCCGGGAGACCCAGGCCTCCCATTTCCTTGGCCTTCTGTAGTAAAGACGCGGCCAGTCTTGGCCTTTTACCATGCCAGATGAAATTAATCATTAGGCTTTGAAGCTGTGTAAAGAAGCTCCTGGGGAGAGGGACTGGTAGCATTTGTAAATAAAAGAGCACCCTTGGAAGGATGTTCATCTTGAGTATGCTAAGTTTGCCCAGCCACGTGAAGGAGGTCTTGGCCCAGTTCTGTAAGTCTCTACGCACCATGCTCAAAAGGGTGGGAAAATTAGCCGAGTAAATATTATCAAATCGATTGGTAAGTTGTATACCCAGGTACTTAATCAATGTTGTAGCCCAACTAAATGGGGAAGCTTGTTGTAAGTCATTAGCCATCTTCACAGGGATGGTGATGGGCAGGATTTCGGATTTCGAAAAATTTATTTTAAAATTGGACACCTGACCAAAAGTTTTTAGTTCCCTCATAAGGTTTGGCAGTGACACCAAGGGCTGAGTCAAATGAAAAAGCACGTCATCGGCATAGGCCGAGAGTTTGTGTTCCAATGACCCCACCATCACCCCTCTGATGTCAGCACTCGCCCGTATTGTTCGAAGCAGTGGCTCCATAGCCAGAGCGAACAAGAGGGGGGAGAGGGGGCACCCCTGCCTCGTGCCATTCCGTATGGGGAACCCCAGGGACAGGTGGCCATTTACCTTGACCTTCGCACTGGGGGTCGCGTACAGTGCCATGATCCATCTAAGCATATGAGGGCCTAGTCCCCAAGCCTCCAGCACCGCCTTAAGGTATGACCACTCTATTCTGTCAAAAGCCTTTTCGGCATCCGTGGGCAGAATAAGGTATGGGGTGGAATTCCTATGGGAACATGCCCATTGTATAAGCTGCATGGCCCGGAAGGAGTTATCCCTAGCTTCTCTACCTGGGATAAATCCCGTTTGATCAGGGTGGATAAAGGAGGGCAAGACATATTTAAGTCGATTTGCCATGATCTTAGCAAAAATTTTTATATTGACGTTAAGAAGTGATATTGGTCAATAGCTTTGTGGGAGAGTAGGGTCCTTGCCTTCCTTCGGGATTACGGTGATGTGGGCCAATAATGCCTCAGGGGGGATCTGGTGGTTTGTGGCTAAAGAATTAAAATACCTACACATATGATTTTGTAGTAAAGGGAGAAATTTTACATAGTACGCTTTGGAATATCCATCCGGGCCAGGGATCTTCCCATTAGGTAAGGCCTTCACTGTCGAGATGATCTCCTGAGGGGAGACGGGGGCGTCAAGGTCTAGCTGCTGTTCGGGTATCAGGGAGGGAAGTCCGGCTGAGGCGAGGTAGTCGCCAATAGCTTTCATTTTCGCTGTCCGCCCTGTGTGGGAGATCTCCTTATCTAGGTGATATAAGTCCGCATAATAATCTCTAAAGATGGAGGCAATCCCGGAGGAGTGTAATGTGGCCGTACCGTCAGGGGACCGGAGTGAGTGCACGTGAGCTGTCAGTCTTCTCTGCCGGAGCGCTCTAGCGAGCATTCTACCACACTTATTTCCCTGTTCGTAGTATTTATGTGAAAGGTAGCGTAGTTGTCTGCGCGCTCGACGGTCAAGAAGGCGTGAAAAGAGTTCCCTCAGTTCGATCAACCGATCACGGGCTTGAACATCTCCTTGACGTTTGTGTTTAAGTTCTTCTTCCTGTAAAGCTGTCAGTACCCTCTGGAAGTCTATCTGCCTTTCCTTTTTAAGTTTAGAGCCTAGGGAGATCAGTTCACCCCTGAGTACCGCCTTATGGCTTTCCCACACCACTCCGTCTGCCATATCCTCAGACACATTCTCTGTGAAATAATGTGTAATGGTCTCAGAGACCCTGGCCACTACCGAGGCATCGTCTAGGAGGTTTTCATTAAGCCTCCAGGACCAGGCCCTCTGCGTTTCATCTGGGATTCGTAGCACGGCCCACACTGGAGCGTGATCTGAAATAGTGATATTGCCCATTTCAGCTGACTGCAACAGCTCAAGGGTGTCGTGGTCCACACACATAAAATCAATGCGCGTGTACAAATCATCAGTTCTGTAAGTCTCTACGCACCATGCTCAAAAGGGTGGGAAAATTAGCCGAGTAAATATTATCAAATCGATTGGTAAGTTGTATACCCAGGTACTTAATCGATGTTGTAGCCCAACTAAATGGGAAAGCTTGTTGTAAGTCATTAGCCATCTTCACAGGGATGGTGATGGGCAGGATTTCGGATTTCGAAAAATTTATTTTAAAATTGGACACCTGACCAAAAGTTTTTAGTTCCCTCATAAGGTTTGGCAGTGACACCAAGGGCTGAGTCAAATGAAAAAGCACGTCGTCGGCATAGGCCGAGAGTTTGTGTTCCATTGACCCCACCGTCACCCCTCTGATGTCAGCACTCGCCCGTATTGTTCGAAGCAGTGGCTCCATAGCCAGAGCGAACAAGAGGGGGGAGAGGGGGCACCCCTGCCTCGTGCCTTTCCGTATGGGAAACCCCAGGGACAGGTGGCCATTTACCTTGACCTTCGCACTGGGGGTCGCGTACAGTGCCATGATCCATCTAAGCATATGAGGGCCTAGTCCCCAAGCCTCCAGCACCGCCTTAAGGTATGACCACTCTATTCTGTCAAAAGCCTTTTCGGCATCCGTGGACAGAATAAGGTATGGGGTGGAATTCCTATGGGAACATGCCCATTGTATAAGCTGCATGGCCCGGATGGAGTTATCCCTAGCTTCTCTACCTGGGATAAATCCCGTTTGATCAGGGTGGATAAAGGAGGGCAAGACATATTTAAGTCGATTTGCCATGATCTTAGCAAAAATTTTTATATTGACGTTAAGAAGTGATATTGGTCGATAGCTTTGTGGGAGAGTAGGGTCCTTGCCTTCCTTCGGGATTACGGTGATGTGGGCCAATAATGCCTCAGGGGGGATCTGGTGGTTTGTGGCTAAAGAATTAAAATACCTACACATATGATTTTGTAGTAAAGGGAGAAATTTTACATAGTACGCTTTGGAATATCCATCCGGGCCAGGGCTCTTCCCATTAGGTAAGGCCTTCACTGTCGAGATGATCTCCTGAGGGGAGACGGGGGCGTCAAGGTCTAGCTGCTGTTCGGGTGTCAGGGAGGGAAGTCCGGCTGAGGCGAGGTAGTCACCAATAGCTTTCATTTTCGCTGTCCGCCCCGTGTGGGAGATCTCCTTATCTAGGTGATATAAGTCCGCATAATAATCTCTAAAGATGGAGGCAATCCCGGAGGAGTGTAATGTGGCCGTACCGTCAGGGGACCGGAGTGAGTGCACGTGAGCTGTCAGTCTTCTCAGCCGGAGCGCTCTAGCGAGCATTCTACCACACTTATTTCCCTGTTCGTAGTATTTATGTGAAAGGTAGCGTAGTTGTTTGCGTGCTCGACGGTCAAGAAGGCGTGAAAAGAGTTCCCTCAGTTTGATCAACCGATCACGGGCTTGAACATCTCCTTGACGTTTGTGTTTAAGTTCTTCTTCCTGTAAAGCTGTCAGTACCCTCTGGAAGTCTATCTGCCTTTCCTTTTTAAGTTTAGAGCCTAGGGAGATCAGTTCACCCCTGAGTACCGCCTTATGGCTTTCCCACACCACTCCGTCTGCCATATCCTCAGACACATTCTCTGTGAAATAATGTGTAATGGTCTCAGAGACCCTGGCCACTACCGAGGCATCGTCTAGGAGGTTTTCATTAAGCCTCCAGGACCAGGCCCTCTGCGTTTCATCTGGGATTCGTAGCACGGCCCACACTGGAGCGTGATCTGAAATAGTGATATTGCCCATTTCAGCTGACTGCAACAGCTCAAGGGTGTCGTGGTCCACACACATAAAATCAATGCGCGTGTACAAATCATGCACCCCCAAGTAGTAGCTGTAGTCCCTCTCTGACGCATGAAGAGCTCTCCACGTGTCTATAAGGAAGCTGTTCTGCAGTGACCTGCGAAAATGTTTGAGGAAGGCTTGGGAGTGAGTGGGGCGGCCTCGGGATGTGTCAACGAGTGGGTCTGGGCTCACATTAAAGTCCCCTCCAAGAATTAGGTGCCCCTCCCTGAATTCGTTCAGCTTGTCTAACACAGAGTCAATAAAGGAGAGTTGTTGGGCATTGGGTGCGTACAGAGTCGCAAATGTAAATTTTTTGTTGGCCAAGACCCCCTTCACGAAGACGTATCTACCCTGCGGGTCGACTCGGCTCTCTGAGAGCTGGAATGGGCAAGACCTATGGAACGCAATGGCTGTACCTCGTGATTTGGCCACCGGAGAGTTGCTAAAGAACCACTGGGTGTATAAGTGTGTAGGTATCTTTGGGAGGGACTGTTCCCTAAAATGAGTCTCCTGCAGGAAAACCACCTGGGCCCCCAGCCTCTTTAGTTCCTGCCAAAGCCTGTTGCGCTTGTGTGGAGAGCAGAGCCCCCTGACATTATAGGACAGTACCTTTAGTGACGGCGTACCTGACCTGGATGATAGTTGACCGGTCACACCCCCTCTGGGTCCTCCATGCATGGTTCAGTCAGTCAAAAGGCGACCTGAAGATCAAAGCAATAACCGTTAGCTCTAGAAAGTAATATCAGGCACCAAAATGATATGAAGGGGGGAGGTGGTGGGAGGGGGGAGGAGGGGGAAGTTAAGGGGGGAGGTAGATAGGAAGAAGGGGGGATTTAGAGGGGGTTAGTGGAGAGAGTAGGTAGGGTAGGGGAGGAAAAGGAGGGAGAGGGATACGGATGAAAACAACAAGAAACTATAGAGCTCACCCGGGAGGGGGGCATCAACCCAAAAACCACCCGGGTGAAAACTCGGAGTCCCACAAGGGACTGTCACCTAGTAAGGTGAGGCCTAGGTGGGGTACGTGGGTGACCACCAAGGGGACGGTTAGCCCTTCCGTCCGTCCAGTCCATTATGACACATAAACAGGGTGGGGGGAGAAAAAAAAAAAACAGTACATATCGCCAAAAGGAGAAAGGAGATTATGTAACTCGGACTCCCAAAACTCCCAAAAAAGTGCAAAAAAGAGAAAACGGTGGGAAGGAAACCAGACAACCAGGCTAGGAGCTGGACCGCGGACCCCCCCAGTCCATCATGGCGCCCAATGGTACAGAATTGGGAAGTAGTGCAAAGGGCCTCGCATGCAACGTCCTGCAAGTGGAAGTCGAATATGACAGCAATGCGTCCGTTGGGCCCAGTGTCCTGATGGGGACACCTATGATGAAGAGGGGATTATGTCCAAAAAATTAGTAAGAGCAACGAGGGTGTCAGTGGCTTGTTCAGTCACTGGTTGTAGAGGTGCCCGGACGTGGGCCCTCTGTTTGCCTGTTACGACCACGGGAGCATCTGTTTCCTGCCGCCTGGATCCATGGCTGAGGTAGCTGGGGCATCTGGATGTCCGGAGTGGTGCGCCAGTCTGGGAAATCCACTGGATTAAGCTCCAAGGTATGTAAGAAGCGGGGGAGGTCATCCTTCGTGCGTAGTATAGCCCAACGGCCATTTTTGGAAGCCTGGAGGCTGAATGGGAAGCCCCAGCGGTATGTGAGGCCTGCTGCTTGAATTTCCATTAGGAGTGGGCGTAGGGCTCGCCGCTGCATCAGGGTACGCCGTGAGAGGTCCTGGTAAAAGGACAGTTGAGCTCCATCAAAGTCAAAGACTGGTCTGTTACGCATCTTTTGCATTATACGGTCCTTTAGTGTAAATTTGTGTAGCTTGCAGATCACATCCCTGGGGTTGTCGGGGTCTTCTGATGGGGGCCGAAGTGCCCTGTGCGCTCTGTCTATCTCAATCGGCACCGATGGAGGCAAACTCAGGATCTCACGGAACACTCCCTGCAAGGTGGGAACAATGTCCTTAGGTGCAGTAGCTTCAGGAAGGCCTCGTATGCGAATATTCGCTCGCCTGCTGCGGTTCTCCATGTCATCTAACTGACACAGAAGGGCCTCAATCTGGTGACTATGGGTGACAGTCTGTTCTCTGAGCTGGGCGATGGCGGGTACAGTGTCATCAAATTTCTGCTCCAGAGTCTCTACCCTGTGACCCAGTTCAGTGGTATCTGTTTGCAATTGTTCAATGTCTTGCCTGAAGGCCCTCTCAATCCTGCTGGTAAAGCGCTCTAGGTCCTCTTTAGTGGGGAGAGACCACAGATGCTGCCTGATGTCCCTGTCCTCCGTCAAATCTGCCAGGTTTGTGCCCCTGTCCTGTGGCGATGTGGAGCGGGGGGATGCAGGGGGGATGGAGTCGCTTACCAGCCTGGGAGAAGAGATAGGAGACAGTGCTGGAGGCGCTGGCTGAATTTCCTGCTGCAACGTGGCCGTTCGTTCCGGCGCCATCTTGGATTTCCCCCTCTGCTGGCGGGGGGTGTCGGAAAGGAAAGAATCCAGCGATCCTTGGCCGTTGGGGTGAGCTCTTTTCGGCTGGGAAGGAGCCTGCCGCCGCTGTGACATGCCCTGTGCGGAAATCGGGGGGTAATCACCCCTGTAGCTGCTTATTTAGCTGCGGACCGGACGGAGCTCGGGCTCAGCACGTCCTCACTCCTCCATAGCCAGGCCACGCCCCCCGGCCAATATGTTTTCTGCTACATATTTTTGGTAAAAAAATCCCAATAAGCGTATATTGATTGGTTTGCGCAAAAGTTATAGTGTCTACAAACTATGAGATAGATTTATGGACTTTTTTTTGTTGTTTTTACTAGTAGTAAAATTTTTAGCGGGACTGCAACATTGCAGCGGACAAATCTGACACCAAGTGACACTTTTTGGGGACCAGTGACACGAATACAGTGATCAGTGATTAAAAAAATGTACTGACACTGTATAAATTACACTGGCAGGGAAGGGGTTAACAGCAGGGCAATCAAGGGGTCAAGTGTGTTCCATATGAGTGATTTCTAACTGTGTGGGGGACGGATGCACTTGAGGAAAAGAGAGATCCGTGTTTCAGCTTAGCTGAAACACAAGATCTCTCTTTTACACTCTGACAGAACAGTGGTCTGCCTTGTTTACATAGGCAGACCACTGTTCTTTCTTTCTACTGAACGATCGGCGGGTCCTGGCAGCCATCACATGTCTAATCACAGTGGGAGAGGCGCTTTGGCAGCGTGCGCATGCCCTCTGAATCTTGTGCACAAAATCACATACCTATACAAGGTTTTGGGCAGCTGGGCCACCCTGCCGCAGTATATATGCAGTGGGCAGTCTGGAACTGGTTAAGGGGTCTATGTATTAATGTTTTTGCCCAAGATTCACTCAACTTGCACCCAAGATTCGCCCATTTTCACTACCTGTTTTGACAATAAGTAGAAATATAGTTGTTACCATTTTCTGTTTTTAAATATCAAAGTCAAGGACAAATCTGTCACAATGGGTAGCAAAATAAATAAATAAAGCCACAATTAAGCTTTGAACACCTTAAAGTTCTAGTTTGGAATGTTATTATATCCTAATGCTTTTTTCTTCCTAATACAAGTTACAGCTTTCGGTTATCATTACTATCAAATATCATATGCCTTTACATTTACTCTGTTCGTGTTCATTTTTATTGTCTTGCTTTTTTCCCTCTTTTCATTTGAGAACAAAACCGGCTATCACTATGTCACAATCTGTCCTTGTGCAATTCTGTGTGCACATATTTCTTTTTTGTTCTTAAAATATCCACCTGCATTGGTTAGTTTGAATAATGTACCACAACACTCTGAATATATACGCTGGAGGTTTTGTCGTGTTCAGAAGAAATATAAATTGCTTTCAGAGTAGCAGTAATGATGCTTTTCAATAGATGTCGAAGAGTCCCCTAGATGTATTGTTGGAGAATTCCATTTATTATCTGAAGTTATAATCGTTCAGTATAAGAACGTGTCTGGGCAAAAAAAGAATGTACTGTTTTTTTTTTGGGGGGGGTACACGAGGAGCAAAAAGCCACAACACTAACATGAGGTTTTAGAAATAGTGCACAATAATAATGCACAGGGGCATTTTAGAATATTAGGTTTTTCTGAATTCTATGTTTTTGGATAAACTGTATTAACCATTTGAGTCCACATGCCTTTTTCTCTCTAAATCACCTTGAGTCTCTGAGCTTTTTTTTTCGGTTTCACCTATGTCTCGATTTCAGCACATTATACCTTTTAACTTTATAGTCTAATCTAACGTACTATGAATAACTTTTTTTTCTCCAATAGTTTTAATTGAGTTTTTCATAAAGAAATAGAAAACATTGGTACACTCTGTTGTACATTATAACAAATAACAGATATTGAAGGGTAAATTATGAGTACATTGGCAAAGCATGAGTCACAAATCCCTTTAATGGGGAATGGGATGAGTGGCAGTGCTGGGGGGAGTTCTGATCAGCCAACTTAGGTGCTCTTGATCAAGGTCATCTGCTGATCCGAGAACTATATTGGGGACTTTTAATGGCAACTATAATCACAGGTAGTGTTACTCACTGTGTCTCCAGCTCTGTGGTGTCTCGCAGCAGTGACACCTATACCGAAATCAGGAGATAGGGTCGAATGATAATTTGCCAGGGGTCACCGAGTCATGGGCTGTTCCTGAAGCCCACTCACTCTCCCAGTCTTTTCACGGCTGCCCAGCAGGGCTGTTCCTGGAGCCCACAGCCGCCTACTCAGCCTCTTCACAGCCGCCCATTCAGTTCACGGCATGGCTGGGGGACAGAGACTAGAGGATAGCTGACTGGTGAGGAATGTGAAGTGGGAGGGGCTGAAGGAGACCCTATCTCCTGATTTCGGTATAGGTGTCACTTCTGCGAGACACCACAGAGCTGGAGACACAGTGAGTAACACTACCTGTGATTATAGTTGCCATTAAAAGTCCCCAATATAGTTCTCGGATCAGCAGATGACCTTGATCAAGAGCACCTAAGTTGGCTGATCAGAACTCCCCCCAGCACTGCCACTCATCCCATTCCCCACACCCCCCACTAAGGAGTAAGAGAAGGAATACAAATAGAGAATACATGGAGGGGAGATGAAAAGAGGGGGAGGAACAAATGAAAAAGGGGAAGAAAGAATAAGAGAAAGAACAAGAAAGATAGCTAGAGAGAAGGATGGGGAAAAAAACAAGAAATTAGGATAGAGAGAGATAAAAGGGAAATAAAGTGAGAATAATTTTACTGTTAGGGGTCCCCACAACTTGGCAAAATTTTATCAAGGGGTCACGGTACGGGAAGGTTGAGAACCACTGCTTTAAACATTAGGGGGTTGTTTCATCCCCACATCCCCAGTGTTACTGCCTCGTTCTCGCCCTCTGCCAGCAGATACCCTATTTGGGAGCAAAGTGTGTCATATGGCAGAGGGGTACACAGGGGTACACAGCCACCCTTTACTTTCAAAATGTTATCAAAGTTTGTCAAAAAGCTTTACAGTGTGATACTTTGCATTAATAGTAAACATTAACAATATTAAAATAGGATTTGAGCTTTTAGGATATTCCTACCCGTATGGGTAATGACCTTCTATTAGAATATCAACTGAAAGGCAAATTATAGATGGCCTTTTTAAAGGAACATAAATCACAAGATTATTCAGGTAATGCAGAATAACCCCCCCCGCTCCCGCAAGGAGGGGCGACCTATAACTTAACCATCTCTAACGGCAACAGAGTTCATGTGCTCATAACATTTGAAGAAGAAAAAGTACAGGAAAAGATGGGAAATAAAGGGAAGTAAGGAGAAGAAAAGAATCAGACTACCTAAAGATTGTGCAGGCACCTAGGGACTCCAGACATCATGTTCTATTAATGTGATTTAGAGGGGTTGATGAATATAGATACTCCAAGGTTCCCAAACCGCTTTGTAGGATAAGAATGCAAACTGCCTTCTCCTGGACCATTAGTCAAGAAATCTTTTGTTTTGCTGCTGCATAGGATAAAGTGAGTGAATTTCAGAAGATTTTTGGAACATCCGAGTGGCTTACTGTTCAGCAAGGCAATCTCAGGAGTTTTAATCATTGCCATGGCGGTGATCTTGTCCATCAAACCAAAAATCCTATTCCAAAATTCCTGAATCCGGAGACGCTCCCACCAGGTATGAAAGAGGGAGCCAACATGGCCACACCCTCGGAAACAAAATGGGGATGTGCCCATCCCCATTTTGTTTCCGAGGGTGTGGCCATGTTGGCTCCCCCTTTCATACCTGGTGGGAACGTCTCCGGATTCAGGAATTTTGGAATAGGATTTTTGGTTTGCTGCACAAGGTCACAAGGGAAAAATCTTGGCCAGTTTGGAAGGTACCCGGTACCACCTTGTCATTATTTTGACACTCGCTTCAATCATTGAAATATTTCTAATTCCCTTAAATGCTCTTTGGAATATTATGTGCTAGGAGTCTACCTCCCAGCTGATCTCCATATCCCTCTCCCAGCTTAGTGCATATGGTGGTTTTCCCGAGCTCTCCACCAAAGCAGCATAAACCAGGGAGATGCCTCCCTTCTGGTCCATGATCTGCGAACACCACTGTTCGCATAACACCCTTATTTTCCACCATTGTAAAGCATGGATATCCTGCCCCAGGAGGAAATTAGGGATTATGAAATAGATGTGTTAGTGGTTGGAGTTCAGATAATATTTCAGGAGATTAGGAACCCCCAAACCTCCCTGAGTTCTGAGTTCTGAGATTGGAATTTTTGAAGTTGGCGTTTCTGAATTGGAACCGGGGGAGCAAAAAAGATACAATAACCTTGGAAGGAGGATCATCTTGACAGACTTGACCCTTCCCAGCCAGGAGATGTCACCGCATGACCAGCTGGTCAAGTCTGCCCCTAGTTTTTTATATAGAAGAGGATAATTAGCTTTAAAGAGTTGATCCACATTAGCCACCAAGCGGTCAGATAAGGAATAGAGGTATTACTCCATGCAAACGAAAAGTGGCTTTAAGTCGTTCGACTAGGGAGGTAGGGACATTAATGTATAATGCCATAGATTTGGCTATATTGACATGCAGACCCGAGATCCTCCCAAACGCTTCTAGGAGATTGAAGACAATAGGGGTTGAAGTGAGAGGGGAGGTGAGAAAGTGCAGTAAATCATCTGCAAAAAGAGCACATTTGTGGGATCGCTGGCCACATTGTACTCAACGGATGTCTGGGTTAGTCCAGAGTTTCAATTGCCATGGCAAAAATTATGGGGGATAAGGGGCATCCTTGTCTTGTCCCTTTCCGGATTGGGAAGGGGTCTGAGTAGTGGCCTTGTAATTTTACCTACGCACTAGTGTTTGAGTATAGAGCCTGTAAAAGCTGTATAAAATTTGGACCAAACCCCCATCTATCTAGAATTTCAAAAACGTAAGCCCATTCTACTGTGTTGAACGCTTTTTGTAGGTCAATTGAAGAAGCCTTCCTGATGTTTACCCCCATCCCAATTAGCCCGTAGGAGAGAGATGACATTCACCGTTCTTGCAGAGGTTTGGCAACAGAGAATCAAGCAGATAGAGATGAAATTGAGGTCAAGCCAAGCCGGGGTCAGGGTTGGAGAATATCAGGATGGTCAGGAAGCCGAGTCAGAATAAGATCAAGGATGGATACAGAAGCAGGATACAGGGGAAAGCTGCAGATCAGACAGCAAGACCCTAGTGCATTGGTTGTCCCTGGAATTGTACCCACACATGCGCCCTGGACTCTGCCCATCTGCTGCACCATGGCCAGCATCTCCCTGACAATATCACTACACTCTGGTTTTAAACAAAATGCAATACTGCTTCTATGGGATGGTTTGTAGAAGCATCAGAAGCTTATAATTTCTGCTGTTTCAGTGTTTTGTGCTGACAAGAATAAGCAGCATTTTAAGATGGCACTAGGACAAATAGCCACTGTCCCGACATAATTTTAACTCTTTTGCTGCCAGCAACATCAGGCATATGGCAGGATAGAGCCATTTCCAGCTGGCTAGGTCAACATACTTTACATTACTTGCATTTCCACTTCTGCTGCAAGCTCATGGGCACTTCAGTGACCGACAAATTCCATAGTATGCTGGTGTTAAAGACCTTAGGGCTCATTCATATGGGTGCTCTGGCCCATATAGCGTAATGAGCGGTTTGCATGCAGGTAGCCTAAATTATTGTATGGGAATACAGTGACTGTACTAACACAGCTGCAGGTCCTAATTTCACAGGTGTGCCGGTACAGGTGAGTGACCCCAAATGTACACTGACAGCGTTCGGGCTATGCACCTGCACCCACACATCTGTTAAGTTAGGACCTGGAGATGTTTTTACAGCCACTGGGTCCTCATAGTAACATAGACTGTCTGCACGCAGCTCCAAGCAGCTCTAGACACATAAATAAACCACTCATCTAGCTGTACAGGTCACAGTGCCCATAAGAATGAGCTCAAAGACCTTATTAACACACAGAGCATATTTCTGCACCCAGGAGTCACAGGTGTTTATATACAACTACAGGCAGCAGTATGTATGAATCAATGAATCAACAAGCTGATAGACATCACATCCTGGATGAAAACTGAACTGCCCATCAATCCCATTATGCATGTAACCACTCGGATATTTGGTGACATGTGTACAGCCACACTGCAAGTGCACTTGGAAGTGCGGTCGCTCTAAATCTAAGGGGTAGATCTGCTGATTTTATCATCCAATCATGTACAAGCTAAAATGCTGTTTTTTTTTATTTTCCTTGCATGTCCCCCTCGGATCTACAGCGACTTTACTTCCAAGTGCACTTGCAGTGCAAAGTGGATTTGCCTTTAGTAAATAACCCCTAATGTGTTACATTGAAACTTCTGCTTGCATCCTTGCATCATAATGTACACAAATGCAGTATACACATGGCACTGCAATGCACAGGTGAAAGCCACCGTATAGACTGTTTTATAGTTTTATGTACCTTAAATTTTTACCAGAAAATGGAACAAATTTAAACTTCACAAATATTTTTTTTTAATTAACTCAATACAGTTTTATCTTTTAAATTTGGGGAATTTAGCATGAATGTTGTAAGGTTTGCTGTGTTTATGTCCGCTAATAATTGTGGTGTATTTGTAGCGGAAATACATTTTGATACACATTTAAACAGCTATTGTGGAACCTAAAAAATCTGTAGCACCTTCTTTCTATACTACAGGTCCTATGCTTTCAGAAAATATATGATTTGGGGGGAGAGGGGGGGTTTACAAATTTTTAGAGTAATTTACTTATTTACAATTTTGCATACCTTTTGATTTTAACCGTTCCACAAAAAAGACTCAGCATAACATAGTTTTATCCTTTAGATTTGTGGAGAATTTAGCAGGAATTTTGTAAATTTTGCTGTGTTTGTGTTCGCTAATAATTATTTTAATTTATTTTTTAGCAAAAATATAATTTTAATAAGAATTTGCATGACTATCGTGGAAACTTAAAAATCAGTAGCATCTTCTCTTTATTCTACTAGTCCTTTGTTTTCAGTAAATGTATGGTGTGTGTGTGTGTGAGGAGGGAGAGCTCTTACACAAACTCTGAAAGCTGTAAGGAAAAAAAATGGAAAACTTGCAAAAATGGTTTAGCCACCTGAGTTTAAAATTAGAGTATAGGGCCTGGCAGTTAAAGAGTTAAAATAGTGCCCCGACTCAAGTGGTTAACAACCATATTAAAACTTTCCTTATTTTGTTTTACATAACTGCAAGTCTTCAATCAACAGCTAAATGTGTTTATGCCTTTTGTGTGAGATTGTATGACAGATGTGTGTTTCCCTTACAGTGCAAGTTTTCAAATGGTAGGCCACCACAGACTGTTCTTTATTTAGTCCAGTGGTACTCAACTTACTTGATATAGTGGGCCTCAAGTGTAGCCACAACAAAGGACCACATGTAATGTTTAGTGCATATAATGCACACAAAGAAAGTGGTCAGAGACTGGCCTTGGTACAGCAAATGGTCAGAGACTACAGGCATGCTGGAGGAGAAGCAAAAGACTGCAGACATGTTACAAGCGTGTTTTGATACTGGTGATATGTTGCAGGACACTGTCAGAGACAAGTGACATAATGCAGGAGTCTTTCATAAGCTAGGGATATGCAACTGGAAACTCTCAAAGACCAGACACGCTGCGAGAGACAGCTGAAGATCAGTGCCAACACAATCCCTTTACAGCAGTTCTCTTTAAAAAATTACTAGCACCACTTTTGATATTCCTTTCAGCAGGGTCCATTATACAAAGAGAGATTAATAAATGTGTAAAAGCATAACAAAGAATAGATAGATCAGAAAAAATAGGACTTGGGAAAAAATAACCAAAGTATACAATTATTAGAAACCAGATTAATAGATGTTATTCTTCACTGTCCCTGAATAAGCATGTAGGTAAGAAAAATGCTTGGTGCTGGGGTCCACGGGTCACACAGTATGTACCAAAGAGATACTTTTGGCCTTTGGAATGTAGGTTGGGCACCAAGGGTTTGGTAACTTGAAAAAGTTCTGTGCTCATCTGCACACATTGCTTTGTGTTACTGCATCTGTGTAATAATAAAAGTAATGGTAGCTAAATGTGTGATCTCTATAAAATATCTATCTTCCTATTCTTAAAAGACTGTTATGCTCCCGTTGGGGTGATTACTTTTGGCACATCTATAAGGCTATTTTTCCAGAAGTGTTTTCAACAACGATTTCACATTCAGATGACTATTATTTATTTTCCTAATGTTTTAAAACGGTCTCCACATAAATAAGCAACAAGGTTTGCATCTTATTTCTGCATATTTCTGCATACAATGTTATACTTAAAACCATATGTTTTCGATATTCAGTAGTGAATTTAAAAGTAGATGCACTTAAACCTCAACCTCATACATTTTTTTTCTCTTTTGTCTTGGTGTGAGTGGAAAATTGTTATAAATTTGGGCAGGTTTTCACTGCCAATTTGTCAAGCCACTCTTTAATGGAACATAATAGAAGTCTATGGGAAAGCACAGCTAACCGGTATGGAAATCGCAGGTACACTGCATTGCAGCCAAAGCACAGCGGATCAATTTATAGCCGTCCTAATAGCATTTTTACATTTTGTTATAAGTGAAAATACATGTAACAAATGTTAGATTTTATTAACCACTTGCCTACCGTGCCAATTCTGACACTTCTCATATACTGTATATGTAAAATTCTGTCTTTTTTTGCTAGAAAATTACATCATATTTTTTGTAGCAAATAAAGAGTAGAGAATAAAATAGCAATTTTTGATGTCACACGGTTTTTGCACAGCGATTTTTTAATTTTTGGAAAAAATACACTTTGATGAGTAAAAAACAAAAACAAAAACAACACACAATAAATAACCACATTTTTAGGTAAAATATGAAATATGATGTTACGTTGAGTAAATAGATACCCAAGATGTCATGCTTTCAAATTGCGCGCGCTCGTGGAATGGTGCCAAACTATGGTACTTAAAAATCTACATAGGCGACACTTTAAAAATTTCTACCAGTTACCAGTTTAGAGTTACAGAGTCTAGTGCTAGAATTATTGCTCTTGCTCTGAAGTTCACGGTGATACTTCACATGTGTGGTTTGGACACTGTTTAAATATGTGGGTGTGACCTACGTATGTGATCACCACTGCACGGGGGACGGGGCACTTTAATTTATTTTTTTTTATTATTATTTATTTTATTGCATTTTTTTTCACTGTCCCTATACTTTTTTTTAAATCACTTTTATTGCTATTGCAAGAATTGTAAACATCCCTTGCAATAGCAATACAGCATGACACTTCCTCTTTATGGAGAGATATGGGGTGTATAAAACAATATCGTGGTTATGGCATATTGCTGCAGCCATAACCCCATTATTCCACTTGCTGACCAAGACATCATCTATGGTCTGGTGGGCAAGTGCTAAATCATTTCTCCACATGTCTGCAAATGTTTCCTGTTTACCATTGTGAATTTAAAAAGTGTTACACTTTTGATGCTGTGGTTGTTGAGACAGTCTATCACAAAAAAAATGGTTTGTCAACTGGACTATGAGCACTATGAAGGCGCAGCTAGCACCTAATGAAATAGCAGTAGAATAGAGGTAGTTGGTTGAAAAATCCTTTCAGAGGGAAATGTATAATGGCTTGGAGTCAATTTTGTTTATAAACTCTGTAAACAGCTGCCTTTTTACAAAAGAACTAAGGACCAAAACATGAAAAGAATCCAACGCTCCACCTGCTGACTGGATATAAGAATACATACTATTAATATGTGATTGATGCAATCTGTCCTTTAGCCCAGGTTCACACTGACAGTGGGATTGAAATTGTGCAAGTTCAGCTGAACTCGCAAAATTTCATTCCTGCATGTCAGTCCAACTTCGGAGGCAATTTCAGAGACAATTGTGTGGGTTCCTGCACAGATTTCTATACAAATTGCACCCCAAAGTCACCAAAGGTAGTACATAAACTACTTTTGGGAATTGGTGAGGTGCTGCACTGATTCTGACTGTGCCATTGCTGGCAATGTGAACCTAGGCTTAAACCCTTACAGGTCATCAGTTTACAGTTAGCCATTAATAAGGCCCTAGAATTTTGCTCTAATTCTAGCATGCACAGTGATGTGTAACGTGTAGCCTGATCATCTTTTTCATCGTATGTATGTATGAATATTTGGGGAGCTTTCTTTTTTTTCCTATTTATTTGCCACTTTAAAAGTACCCTGCAACAACCACCATGCCAAAATTTGATTTTCAGAAGTGACATGTTCTACTGAGAACTTGTTTTCAACCTTTATGGATGATAAAGTAGACCATATACTGTACCACCGAAAAGGTATAGAAAATGTGTGGGTTTGGACTGATTAGATAAGGCAGTTGAGAAGAATGAAGTAGATCAGGTGAACACCACCTGATCTTCTAGACAATACAATCTGCCTGGAATTTACAGTATAATATCATAGACAAGCTTTCGAAATCTACCTTGTGGTAATGTGACAAAGGGTGGAACTTGCGACAGATTCATGTACGTGTCAATAGGGTGTATGTGCATCTGTTGCAATTCAGATTTTTGCAAGTGTCTCTCCAAGTGGTTGAGTTTTACAGGTAGAGAGGTCTTTTTAGAAAATGGGGTAGTAATAAAAATATATAAAAAATCTATTTTAGAGGTATTTAACCACTTCAGCCACAGTAGAATTTACCCCCTTCCTAACCATTTTTTGTGATACGGCACTGCGTCGCTTTAACTGACAATTGCGTGGGTGTGCAACGTTATACCCAAATAAAATTGATGTCCTTTTTTTTCTCACAAATAGAGATTTTTTTGGTGGTTTTGATCACCTCTGCGTTTTTTATTTTCTACGCTATAAACAAAAATGAAAAAAGAAGCAATATTTTATACTTTTTGCTATAATAAATAGCCCCAAAAAATATATAAAAAAACTAATTTCTTCATCAGTTTAGGCCAATATGTATTCTTCTACATATTTTTGGTAAAAAAATCGCAATAAGCGTATATTGATTGGTTTGCACAAAAGTTATAGCGTCTACAAAATAGGGGATAGATTTATGGCATTTTTATTATTATTTTTTTATTAGTAATGGCGGAGATCTGAAATTTTTATCATGACTGCGACATTACGGCGGACTGATCGGGCACTTTTCGCACTATTTTGGGATCATTGACATTTATACAGAGATCAGAGCTATAAATAGCCATTGATTACTGTATAAATGTCACTGGCAGGGAAGAGGTTAACACTAGGGGGTGATCAAGGGGTTAAATGTGTGTCCTAGGGAGTGATTCTAACTGTGGGGGGATGGGACTGCCTGGAGGAGGAGACTGATCGTTGTTCCTAAGCAGTAGGAGCAACAGATCTCTCTCCTCAACCCTGACAGAATGGAGACCTGTCTGTTTACATTGACAGATCTCCGTTCTCTCCTCAGGAGCAATCATGGGTAGCCACCGGCCATGCGCATGGGCTCCTACATCACGCGGCGGGTATGCGCACCCTATACTCCTTAAAGCGCCCACCATACATCTACAGCGATTCACGGAGGAGTGCCATTCTACTGCCATCAATCGACGGCGGGTGGTTGGCAAGTGGTTAAAAACAAATCTGGCTGTAGAATTGTCTCAAAGATGAAACATGAAAGAGGTCTTGTTTAACTCCACTTATCACTGATATGGTAGTATTTATTTTTGAACTTGTCTGAACAATAGTGCCATACAGTAAAATTGTAGCAAAGAAGAACTACTTGAATTTGTTACACACATTAGTACAAAAAATAAAAATGTTGCAGGTTTTCAGAAATTTGGAGCAACGTATCCAACATCATACACACCACCAGAAATGTGGCACATTTCTTGATAGGAGTGTGGATCCTACCTGTCAGGTTCTGGCTGAGTCCAGTATAGGGGAGGGTGAAGATATGGAGGCGAAGGCAGCAGAGGTAGGTAGCAGGGTTACAGTTAGATGGTGGGGCAGAGGGAAGATTGTTACAGAGGCTAGCCCAGAGTTGATAAATCCCAGTACATTTTTTTAGGGTTGTGTGAAGTTGGGGATATCAGTTCAGGAGCATTACTGGAACAGACTATCTCCCATAGCTGTCAAGGGAATTACTACTTCAATAAGCACGAGGGCAAGGTTACAGGCATAGATTTATGGATACTCTTAGTAGGGGACTCAGTTATAAGAGGAACAGATAGGACAATCTGTCACAAAGACCATAAATGCAGAACAATATGCAGGGTACTCAGGTTTGACACATTGCTGACCAGATGGACATAATGTTGGGAGGGCTGGGGAGGACCCAGCTGTCATGGTGCGTATTGGTACATGACAAACTTAGAAGATTCAGCGTCCTTAAAAATGAATTCTTGGAACTATGTTAAAGAAAAGGAAGTATTCTTAGAATTATTGCCTATATCTCAAGATACACCAGAGAGGTAGCAGGAGCTCAGAGAGCTAAACAATTTGCTGAGGAACTGGTGCAGAAAGAAGGAGGGTTTTAGCTTCATGGAGAACTGACTGTGGTAAATGCTGGTGCCACAGCAGAGATGGACTACACCTAAATAGGGAGGGTGCAGCTCTGTTGGGAGAAACGATGGCTAGAGGTTGGTGGAACTTTTAAGGACCAAGCCTATTTTTTACACTTGGTGTTTACAAGTTAAAAACTTTTTTTTGCTAGAAAATTACTTAGAACCTCAAACAATATATATATTTTTTTTGTTTTCAGACATCCTAGAGAATAAAATTAAGGTAAATTGGGTATCTGGCGCTCCAGGAGGCAATGCCCTTAGTTTGTAATAATGTACCATTATTTTGCACCTTAAGATGCACCTAGGTTTTAGAGGAGGAAAACAAGAAAATAAAATATTCTGAACCAAATGATGTACTAAAATATTTAATATTATACTACTACTATAGGTGGGTGGTGGAGACACAGCAATACCACCCCCCTATCAAATCAGCTCAGCTACACTATACCTGGGTGGTGGTGGTGGACACAGCATCCTCCCCCCTTCCCAGATTAGCTCAGGGTGGCAGGGCAGACACAAATACCCCTTCAGCCTCTTCTATCACAACAGCTCAGGTGATGGGCAGTGGATAACATGCCAGCCCACACCTCCCACCCCCTTATCACCAGCTCACCTCAGGCAGCAGAGGACACTGCCATTACAATGCACAACCCCCTCTGGCTGGCTGGCTCTCAGCCTAAGATACACCTGGGCAGCAGCTATGAAGGAGGACTGGGTTTGCAGCAGCAGCTGCAGGTGGAAGGAGCAGGAAGTGAGACTGGACCAGACCAAGGTGCCAGGGGTGTTCCAGCTGAAAAAAAACAGCCAGGGCTCTTGCCGCTTTCAGGATGGTGTCACATCTGGTGGGTGTCAACTGACCTGGGTGTGGAGTGCACCCCCATAGCAACGCCGCTGACACCCCCCCATGTTTTGGCACAGGGGCAGACCACCTCCACCCGCTACCCCTTGGTATGCCACTGCAAGGATCCACCTCACATCCTCTCTTCTCTCCTCCACAGAGAAGCCAAGCGCCGATATTCTGATGCAGCGGCGGTGAGTGACGGGGGTGGTGCCTGGTCAGTATTCACTCCATAAGACACAGGGACCCCCATTTTTTGGGGGGAAAAGTGCGTCTTATGGTGCAAAAAATATGGTACATTTGATTAGTCAGTCTTTCGGTAAAAACAAAGTTGAACCGCGGTAGGGGGGTGATTTAAAAAGAGGCAGCCATCCTCAGAGTGTGTCCAGCAACTCTGCAAAACATATAAAAGAAACAAGGGGGGCGCCTCTAAGTGTGGTATTAAAACAGTATCATTTATTGCACAAGATAAAAAAACACTTACAAGATATAAGTGGGAGTCATGCTTTCATAAGTATGTAGTCCTGGCAGTTCTGCTGCATCCCACAGGCTCCTCGCACGATCCGGTTAGCTGGGAAAGGTTCTGGTGTGATGTTGTGTTGAATAGCTGTACATCCAGGAAAACCAGAAAGTAGTCAGCTCCATAGAGGCGCCCCCTCCCTTGTTTCTTCTAGAGAATAAAATGGTGGTTGTCACAATACTTTATGTCATGCTGTATTTGTGCAGCGGTCTTTCAAACGCAATTTTGGGGGAAAAATACACTTTTTGAATTAAAGAATTAGAAAACAGAAAAGTTAGCCCAATTTTTTTTTTATGTTGTGAAAGATAATGTTACGCCAAGTAAATTGATACCCAACATGTAATGCTTCAAAATTGTGCCTGCTCGTGGAATGGCGACAAACTTTGATACTTAAAAATCTCCATAGGCGAAATCTCCATAGGCGAATGTAAAGTAATGCATTTGAAAGCTAAAATATGAATGCATACAAGATAGGGGGACAACTTCTGGGGGAATTAGAGATGGAAAAGAATCTGGGGGATCAACATTATAATTCTACAACATTACAAAACTCTGCATCGGCCACATCTTAAGAATGCTGTCCATTTCTAGTCATCAATCCTCAGGATAGATGTCCTTGAACTGGAGAACATCCAGAAAAGGACAACAAAGCTAATATGGGGGCTGGAGGACCTCAGTTATGAGGAATAACTATATACAAATCTTTGAATGGTGACTCTAGCATTTGGAGAAAACTATTTAATATCATGTCTATAAAAAAAGACACTCGGCCAAACAATGAAGCTGGATAAGAAGCATTTTAATCTCAAACTGCATAAAGGGTTCTTTACTGTTGGAGCAGTAGGGATGTGGAACTCCCTTCCAAGTTAGTGGTGTTGGCGGGAAATGATACATTAAAAAAACTTTTAGATGTGTTTCCTAGTGAGTGAAATGTACAGGGATATGGAAAATAGTAGTCATACATGCACTCACACACTCTTCAGTTGAACTGGATGGACTGTCTTTATCCAACCAGATCCACTGTGTAAATAATATATTGCTGAAAACTTCCACACTGTCTTTCTACAGCAGTCTTTGCTCTTGAAATTGACTTTGAATATCTCATAAGGCTATATTACACTGCATTTGGATGAGTAACCTGTATAAATGTTTTATTTTTTAATAAATCGAGGTATGGCTAACCATGTTAGTCATTTAAGTGTAGAATAAATTAAATCCAGTTAATAGCTGTGATGTAGCACAAAGTATGTGTCTCCCAGTGGCCATCTGTCCTTCTAAACACTGCTGTTATTTACCTATGATTCCAAGAAAATTTGTCTTGGGACCTCCACATGAGTGAAAAGAAACAGTGCCTTATACAATGTAATTCATAGAGCCTGTTATCCACATCTCAGGTGCATATAATGAAACAACACTAATTGCTGCTAATGTTTAGCAAATACACCAGAGTGCATTTAACTGCAGTTAAAAGGAACATGTACTCTATTAATTGTAGAACAAAAATAATTTTTAACCAAAAGTTTCATTTTTTTAATTGCCCAGTTTTGGGACAGTTTTACTTTATAGTGGTTGTAAATGTAAAAGGTTTTTGACCTTAATGCATTCTCTGCATTAAGGTAAAAATCTTTTAATAGTAGCCCCCCCCCACCCCCTCTAAATACTCACCTATTTGGAGATATACTCACCTAAGCCCAATCTCAATCCAGCGCTGTGCATGTCTGCATCAGCTCTTCTCCCCTGTTTCACAGGCTTGGCTGAGAACAGCGAGAGCCATTGACTCCAGCTGCTGTCAGTCAAAATTGGTGAGCATAGAGTGAAGGGCGGGGTCGAGCAGGGCTGTGTGTCAGAATCGACACAAACAGCCTGGCTCAGGATCAAGAACACACAAGTACCCCCTATAGGATGTTGCTTCCTATAGGGGCACTCAGCAGGGGGGAGGGGCCAGGAGTGTCGGCACAGAGTAGGTAAGTGCAACATGTCTGTTATTTTAAAACTGTAAAGCTTTACAATCACTTTAGAGAAAACACTTTCAGTGCTAAATCTTACAATTTCACCATGAGTTGACCAGTGGAGGTGAACTGTTGAGTTCCACAGAATTCCAAAGTGCATAAAGCATGTATGTGTATTGTGTTGAAATGTGATGGAATGCAATTCACTCTTTAGTCATTTTCTGTGTGTTTTACATGTTTTGTTGTTCTGCACACATTGGAAATGTGCACATGTGACATGGAAAATACACAGGTTAAAATGCATATTCCCTGGAGCTTATACAGAGTGTCATAGGCACTCAATTAAAATCTGTCTCCTATTTGTGAAACAAATGGTGCAACTTGGTAAGGTGTATATTGATCTGTTGCAGAACTACTTCAGACAGAGTTTGGTTTCACACAGAAACAAATACTTACATGTGCAACACAATTTACTCCATGTGGAAGAGGTCCTATTTACCTACACTTTTCTTTTTCCTGATGTGGTATTTCTTAATAAATTTGTTGCAGACATAGCAATAAATGCAAAAGTGTTGCACATAAGAAATGCCTGATTTGTCGCAAGCGTCATAAAATAGCAATGAAACTGTCACATGGTTATGAATTTAGTGCAAAACTTTCGAATCTGCTCATACCACCAGAAAAGTGTTTCAAAAGCTTAATTGAATAACCTCTGTTGGGTTTTTGTTGCTTTTTCAGTGTGTTTTCTGTTCGTTGCTATTGACTATAATGTAGCACAGGTTTTTAATAAAATGCTCAAAAAAGATGCAGCAGGCAGGATTTTTCAAAAACCCAAAAACCAAAAACCCAGTGAGCTGCCCTCTTCCACAATGCACTGATGTGCAGAGCTTTGTTAGCTAGTTTTCATCTGTAGCACACATAAAACTATGATATGTACAGGTCCTGAATATAAGACTAAACCATTTTAAGTATCACATGCTCTGCAGTGCTCATGTCTAACAAGGAACATGCTCATAGGATGAGATCAGTCTCTATCTTCACAGGCTGGGGGAGGGACAAGGCCTGTAAGTATTACTAAACTGCAGTAGAAAAAAGTCTGGTCACCTGCCTTGTTGTGCAGAGCAGAGCAGTGAAAATTTAGGGATACAATGGACAGAATTACTTCACATGTTTTGGCAGGTAAAACAGTTATCATATATTAATTGCATCTTTGTATTTATCTGTTAGTCTGGAGTTTAGCTTACAACAAGCCTATCAAAAAAGCAGAATGAAGGCCGGGCAGTGACTTTACCATCCTGAGTGGACTTTATATAACTTCCTCTCAGAAAGCGCCGTTTGTGGGGCTGCGCAGCAGCACAATCTGTCCCCAGCTATGTCCACAGGATGCTACCGATGACTGATCAGTGTACCGGCTCGCTGCCGGTGTTCTGCCGAGAAAGTTCCTCTCAGCGGATAAGGACCCCCATCTACTTTGCAGGCGCAGCGCCTGCGCAGTAGGAACCGGCGGAAATAGCCGAAGCGAAATACAGAAGAAATCAGCTGTACACGGCGCCTGTAAGGGGGCCCCTTGCGGGCTCGCTTCACTCGCCATGCTTCGGGCACGGCCTCGCTGCGCTCGGCACTTTTTTATTCCCCCTCTAGGTCCACTTGGATGGAGGGGCTTCAGCCTGGACCTAGGGCGCAGGCGCCGTGTACAGCTGATTGAAGATTTTCATCTTCGGCTGTTTTCGGCGGCTCCTGGTCATTCGTACTGCGCAAGCGGGGTGCTTGCGCAGTACAGGGGGGAACTTATCCGCCGAGGGAGCTTTCTCGGCAAGACACCGGTACCATTTGACCATTGTGACCATGCATAGCACGTCATATGACTGGATAGCTTCCTTTAATGCCATCCATTGTGTACAATTGTGTTGCTAGTTGTGATTGGTCAGTGTGATCATATGGAAAAGACAGGGCCAATCACAGCCCATCTGTACCATGTTATTAGTTTTGACCAATTACAACTAATCATCACAGCAAAAGAAACAGAATGATACATTGCTATAAGCAATCACAATGTGTACAAAAAAAAGAAAAAAGCCTGATCACTTCCCCAGAGTAGTACAATGTTACTAAAATAACATTATATTGCTCTGGTCACAGTGTGTAAAAAAAAAAAAATGTAATAAAAAAATGAAAAAAAAAAAGTATATTAGTATTATTTTATTTTTCTCACCACTGCCACATCAGTTATATGATGATGCTGTACTGGTGACAGTATGTAAAAAAAAATGTTTTTTTTTTCAATTTCTTCCTTTATGAAAAAAAACTACAACTTCAGAAAACCCACCATGCCTCTTATTACTTTCCAAAAAGGGGTCATTTGAGGAATATTTTTACTATCCTGGCATTTTAGGGCCCATGAATTTAGATCCATCAGTACATTAAGATTGATCAATTGTCAGATATATACCATAGTTTGTGGACTCTATAAGTTTCCTACAGACACAAACGTGTGGTTTTTTTTCAAAATTGTCAGTCTTTTCTTTTATTTAGCAAACAATTTAAAAAATCCAGTGGTGATTAAATACCACCAAAAGAGAGCTCTAGTTGTGTGAACAAAATAATAAAAATTTAGGTTGGGTACAGCGTTGCATGAGAGCGCAATTGTCATTCAAAATGTGATAGGGCTGCAAGCTGAAGTTTTGCCTGGCCAGGAAGGGGGTAAGAGTGCCCTGTATGAAATACTTACCTTTCCTGTTGTCCATACCAGCAAACACCAATTCATTGTAAAGTAGTTCACCCACTGAAGTGTCTTCTGAGACTGACAATTTTGAAAGTGTTGATTTGTTGTGTCAGGATTCAGGAAGAATCACTGATCAGGCCAAGGTTCCCAGAAGTGTCGGCTTCAGAAGACATTTCTGTAGAGGCTTTCTACACAATGGAGGAGTGTTAACCACATGCCGACCAGGCCATAGCCGAAATACGGCTACAGCGTGGTCGGCTTATTTTGGGTGGGCGTCCATGGACATCCTCACAGAATCGCGCACCAGGGAACATCAATGACCGCCGGGTCCAGGGGACCTAGCGCATCACGGATCACGGTAAATTGACGCTGATAGCGGCCGTTTACCACGTGATCACTCCGTCAAATGACGGAGCATCACTTGTAAACAAACTGGCGTCATGTCATGACGCTGGTTCCTCCCCTCTCTGTACCGATCGGTACAGTGTGAGAGGAGAGAGGGAGAGATAGTTTGTAGCGCTGTGGGCACTACAGATCCAGCCCACAGTGCTGCTCAGTGCCCATACTATGGCAATACTCTGCAATACTTTGGCAATACTCTGCAATACTATGGCAGTACTATGGCAATACTCTGCAATACTCTGCAATACTATGGCAATACTCTGCAATACTATGGCAATACTATGCAAGACTCTGCAATACTATGGCAATACTCTGCAACACTATGGCAATACTCTGCAATACTATGGCAATACTCTTCAATACTATGGCAATACTATGCAATACTATGGCAATGCTCTGTAATACTATGGCAGTTCTATGCAATACTATGGCAATACTCTGCAATACTATGGCAATACTATGCAATACTATGGTAATACTCTGTAATACTATGGCAATGCTATGCAATACTATGGCAATACTATGCAATACTATGGCAATACTCTGTAATACTATGGCAATACTATGCAATACTCTGCAATACTATGGCAACACTCTGCAATACTCTGCAATACTATGGCAATACTCTGCAATACTATGGCAATACTCTGCAATACTATGGAAATACTGTGCAGTACTCTGCAATACTATGGCAATACTCTGCAATACTATGGCAATACTCTGCCAATACTCGCAAATACTCTGCAATAAATTTTAACAGAAACAAAGAATTTTTTTTTTTACCGAATTTTCAGTCTTTTTTGATTTATAGCGCAAAAAAAAACAACTCAGCGGTGATTAAATACCACCAAAAGAAAGCTCTATTTGTGTGAAAAAAGGACAAACATTTCAAATGGGTACAGTGTTGCATGACTGAATAATTGTCATTCAAAATGTGAGAGCACCGAAAGCTGAAAATTGGTCTGGTTAGGAAGGGGGTTTAAGTGCCCAGTGGTCAAGTGGTTAAACAGGATAGGCAGCAGAAGAGTTATATATATTCAAGATGTGGCTGAACCAGAGTTTTGTAAAGTGGTAGAATTATAGTTTTATCTGTTGAGTAAATACCCTTTTGATTGCATGGTAATACTCTGCTATCCTTACTTTCTGCAGCTTGACATTGCATGCTATTGTTCAGTCTGTGATCTACCAGGGCCCCAGATCCTTTTCCATCCTCGATACCCCCGGAGTTCCTCCCCTTTGCATATAATGTGCATACTTTACAGTTTTGAATATTGAACCTCATCTGCCAACTGCTTACTGCTCTATTCTAAGTAGGTCTTCTTGTAAAGCTATTAGATCCTGTTGTGGAGTTAGTCCCCTGCTTAACTTTGTATAATCAATGAATACTGAAAATTGGATATTTATTCCAACCTCTATATCCTTTATGAACAAGGTAAACAGAATTAGTCCCAAGACCGAGCCCTGGGGTACCCCACTCATAACTCTAGACCACTCAAAAGATATGCCATTATTCACCATCCTCTTGATGCACTCCTGTAATCAGTTTTCCTTCCAGGTACATATGATGTCATCAACCAAAACATCTTAATCTGTAAATTAAGCTTATAGGGTACTGTATCAAAGGCCTTAGCAAAATCTAGAAACACTATGTGCATAGACCTTCCTTTATCCAATGTACAACTTACCTCCTCATAGAATGTTAAAAGGTTTGTCTGACAACATGTGTTGATGCAATGCTCTGCCATCCATTCTGAATGGAACCCCAATGCACCATGGACATGTGTTGTGTTGTGCGGTGTGCTGACAGAAATAGTCAGTGCATCTTTTTTTGAGCATTTTGGTGCATTAGGCAGCACACAAAATGAATGGGCTGCCCAAACACAACACATTTTAATGTACAACACTAACGCACCACAATGGTGTGAATGGACCCTAAATGTTGTCTTTGTTATAAGCACCTGAGAGCTGGATAACTACTGCTTTATGAAGTAGGACTCCATTTCTTTTTTCTGGACTCCATCTTTTCATACACTTTACATAGTTCACTTGGTCCAAACAACTACATCCCTCACTAACATGTGAGGCCAATGGATGTGCTGTATAAACTCTATGTAGCTGAGACTACATACAGAATACCACACTGTGTAATGGGTTGGAGCTGAACTTCCTGTCTCATACGGGGAACACAGTAGGGTCTATCACAGTGGCTCTCAGCTATTCAGAGTAAGCAATGTATTCATTAATAGAATACATTGCTTTCCCTGAATGGCTGAGCGCTGCTGTGATAGACTCTACTGTGTTTCGGGTATTAGACAGGAAGTCTCGGCTCCAGCCCAGAACACAGTGCCGTATGCTGTATATAGCCACAGCTACACACAGTTTATACCGCACGTCCACCGGCCTCACATTTTAGTGAGGGATGCAGTTCATTTGGGCCAAGCTGGCCCAAACTAATTATGTAAAATGTATAAAAAGATGGAGTTTAGCTTTAAACATTCACACAGCTATAATCTACTGCATTCAAATAATAATAATAATAATAATAATAATCTCTGCACTGGTATTGCTTTTACTCTGCTATTATCTTTGGATTCTCTTCTACTCCATTTTGCTTAACATTATCCTTAAACGAGTTTGTATATATAAATTAGGTTTTTGTAGAAAAATCCTTTATGCTTATTAATTGATTCACTTATTCTTTGTAGACTTTTATGAACAGTATAGCTAACCTTTTGGTTTCATATACTGCATTTTTATAATTTCCCTTAAATGCAGTCTCCTTTTTGTGGTTTCCTGAGATGATTTAATGAATAACATGAATATCTGAATAGCATGACTTACCCATTAATAAAAGATTACATTTGATAATACAGAAGTGTAGAGGACAATAGGCTCTCTTCCACGGAAATTTTGTCTTTATATGCTCTTTCCACACAGCTATGGGAGCTAAAATACTCTAGTCCTTATTTGTTATTATAATCTTTCCAAATGGAACAGTGCCTAGACTGTTCTGCATTCCAAAGATGGCCTCACTCTTGTTTGGCTAATTCATACACTTCTCTTTTATCTTAAATATTAATAGAAATTTTGCTATTCGTGGTTAAAGCACACACTGATGACTTTTTTCTGCTAGAAATTTCTGAGTAATTACTTGATGCACGTGCAGTATTGGTAGATAACAAGTAAAATGTATTCATCATCAATACAGTTCTACCATAATAATTTGACAGCTGTAATGAGAGTGCCTTCATTTCCTCTTGGACCAAGAATTACTGTCTGAATTTCAAACGGTCTGCATTTTATTTCATGTATGTTAGGCTTGCATCTGTTTGCTAAACAGGCCCATGAAATCATGGTATGATTAAAAAACAAAAAAAAAAACGTTTTTGAGTAATTCATTTTTTCTAGTATTTTTACCTGTAAAAATCATGGCTCCAAGCTATTTGTTGATTTTGTGGTAACTGCAAATTATACTTTAAAAGAATATCTAATTAAAATATTTATATTTCGCTTTTGCTGTTTGATACAAATTCAGGTGCCAAGTCCACCGTTGTCACGTTTTTGTTATTTTGTTTGTTCATGTTTGATTTTATGCATGCTGTAGTCAAAATTAAATCCATATTTACCTTCAAATTTAAATCAACTGAATACATTCCGGGTACATCAAAACAAAAGGTGTTCAGAGTCTAAGAGCGCTTTCATACTTGCCCTGCGGTGCCCTTTGAAGAGTGATCCATTTTCAGAGGGCATTTAACAGGCAGTGAAAAATATTGCCTACTTATCACCTGATTTAACACTATAATGCCACACTACCATGCCACAGTCGCATGCATTACACACAGTTGCAGCTCGGCAGTGTGCTTATCAAACTCTGTACTCTGAGTTAAAAATTCTGCAGCCATGAAGCAAACCATTAAGGTCACAACATGTGTACAGCTCTGACTGTCACTCCCTTTGAATGAGCCCTTAGGTCTCAATCACAGGGGGCGGCCATGGTAAAAGCAGTAAGTTTAGCTTTTTTAGTTTTACTGCCTCCTGACCCCCTAACTAAACCAAGAAATGCAGCCGCTTGGGATCATAGCCATGCCATTGCCATGATGGTTTGCTTTGCAGCCACAGCAGAAATAAAATGACATGTCACTTTCAGCAGATGGCACTACTGCTGAACCTAACCCATTTAAGTGAATAGGGTCACAAAAAAAATTAAATGTCATGTCACTTTCAGAAGATGCTACTACTGCTGAGTGCAAACCATTTAAGTGAATAGGGCTGCACAAAACTGCCCTGCAACCACTTGCAATGCATGCTCTTGTGGCACGGTGAATCTGCATTTTGATCACCTCCACCCCGCCTATTAACCACTTAAGGACTAGCCTCGTTTTAAGATTTTGGTGTTTACATGTTTAAAACAGGTTTTTTTTGCTAGAAAATTACTTAGAACCCCAAACATTATATATTGTTCTTTTTATAACACCCTAGAGAATAAAATGGGAGTCATTGCAATACTTTTTTTTGCACCTTATTTGCGCAGCGGTCTTACAAGTGCACTTTTTTTGGAAAAAATTCACTTTTTTGAATAAAAAAATAAGACAACAGTAAAGTTAGTCCAATTTTTTTATATTGTGAAAGATAATGTTACACCAAGTAAATTGATACCCAACATGTCATGCTTCAAAATTGCGCTCGCTAGTGGAATGGCATCAAACTTTTACCCTCAAAAATCTCCATAGGTGATATTTAAAAAATTCTACAGGTTGCATGTTTTGCGTTACAGAGGAGGTCTAGGGCTAGAATTATTGGTCTCACTCTACCAATCACGGCAATACCTCACATGTGTGGTTTGAACACCATTTTCATATGCGAGCACTACTCACATATGCGTTTGCTTCTGCATGCGAGCTTGTCAGGACGGGGCGCTTTAAAAAAAATTATTTTCTTATTTATTTTACTTGATTTTATTTATTTTTTCACTTTTTTTTTTTTTAAATTGGGTCACTTTTATTCCTATTACAAGGAATGTAAACATTCCTTGTAATAGAAAAAAAGCATGACAGGACCTCTTAAATATGAGATCTGGGGTTAAAAAGTCTTCAGATCTCATATTTGGACTAAAATGCAAAAAAAAAAAAAAATTGTCATTTGAACAACAGAAAAATGTTGTATGTTTAAGACGTATGGGCGTAAGTGATGTTTTGATGTTGTTTCCGACCTCCTATGGTATGGAGAGGGGTGGGGGGCCATATCCCCCTCACTCATCTCCATACCACAAATGTGAAAGGACCCGATCTCCTCTGCCACTACGACAGCTCCGGTAAGTGTCGGAGGGCACGGGAGAGTGTCAGGAAGGGGGTGGCACCTCTCCCACCACCAATAACGATGATCTAGTGGTGAATCCGCTGCAGAGACCACCATTATCGTAAACAGAACCACCGGCTCTAAAGATGGATACCTCGGTTGTAGCAGCAGATGCTGCCGTTACCGAGATATCCATCTTCAAACTGCCGACATATATGTACATGAGCAGGTAGGTAAGTGGTTTTCCCTCTCAAAAGCAATCCACCTTGGATCACTTTTCAGAGGTATGGGAGTACAGCTACACATGTGAACAAACCCTTACAGTTTGTTTTATTTGGAATTCAGCCACAGCCTTAGTAGAAAAGCCTGTTTATGAACACATAGGCTAACAAAGAGGTGCATTTACAGGCAGGGAAAAACATCAAATGCCAAACATGCAGGGTTTTATAAGCCCCAGTGTGCATGAGCCCTTAGTGAAGTTGTCCTTTAAAGAATATGCCAACTCAAAATTTCATATTCCTGATTAGGGATGAGCTTCGAGTTCGAGTCGAACTCATGTTCGACTCGAACATTGGCTGTTCGCAAGTTCGCCGAACAGCGAACAATTTGGGGTGTTCGCGGCAAATTCGAATGCCGCGGAACACCCTTTAAAAGTCTATGGGAGAAATCAAAAGTGCTAATTTTAAAGGCTAATATGCAAGTTATTGTCATAAAAAGTGTTTGGGGACCTGGGTCCTGCCCCAGGGGACATGGATCAATGCAAAAAAAAACGGCCGTTTTTTCAGGAGCAGTGATTTCTAATAATGCTTAAAGTCAATCAATAAAAGTGTAATATCCCTTTAAATTTCGTACCTGGGGGGTGTCTATAGTATGCCTGTAAAGGGGCGCATGTTTCCTGTGTTTAGAACAGTCTGACAGCAAAATGACATTTTGAAGGAAAAAACTCATTTAAAACTACCCGCGGCTATTGCATTGCCGACAATACACATAGAAGTTCATTGATAAAAACGGCATGGGTATTCCCCAAAGGGGAACCCCGAACCAAAATTTAAAAAAAAAAAATGACGTGGGAGTCCTCCTAAATTCCTCCTAAATTCCATACCAGGCCCTTCAGGTCTGGTGTGGATTTTAAGGGGAACCCCGCGCCAAAAAAAAAAAAAAAACGGCGTGGGGTCCCCCCAAAAATCCATACCAGACCCTTATCCGAGCACGCAACCTGGCAGGCCGCAGGAAAAGAGGGGGGGACGAGAGTGCGGCCCCCCTCCCTCCTGAACCGTACCAGGCCACATGCCCTCAACATTGGGAGGGTGCTTTGGGGTAGCCCCCCAAAACACCTTGTCCCCATGTTGATGAGGACAAGGGCCTCATCCCCACAACCCTGGCCAGTGGTTGTGGGGGTCTGCGGGCGGGGGGCTTATCGGAATCTGGAAGCCCCCTTTAACAAGGTGACCCCCAGATCCCGGCCCCCCCCCTGTGTGAAATGGTAAGGGGGTACTTATACCCCTACCATTTCACGAAAAAAGTGTCAAAAATGTTAAAAATGACAAGAGACAGTTTTTGACAATTCCTTTATTTAAATGCTTCTTCTTTCTTCTATCTTCCTTCATCTTCTGGTTCTTCTGGTTCTTCTGGCTCTTCTGGTTCTTCCTCCGGCGTTCTCGTCCAGCATCTCCTCCGCGGCGTCTTCTATCTTCTTCTCCTCGGGCCGCTCCGCACCCATGGCATGGGGGGGAGGCTCCCGCTCTTCTCTTCTTCTTTTCTTCTCTTCTTCTCTTCTTCATTTTCTTCTCCGGGCCGCTCCGCAATCCATGCTGGCATGGAGGGAGGCTCCCACTGTGTGACGGTGCTCCTCGTCTGACAGTTCTTAAATAACGGGGGGCGGGGCCACCCGGTGACCCCGCCCCCCTCTGACGCACGGGACATGACGGGACTTCCCTGTGGCATTCCCCGTGACGTCACAGGGAAGTCCCGTCAAGTCACCGTGCGTCAGAGTGGGGCGGGGTCACCGGGTGGCCCCGCCCCCCCGTTATTTAAGAACTGTCAGACGAGGAGCGCCGTCACACAGCGGGAGCCTCCCTCCATGCCAGCATGGATTGCGGAGCAGCCCGGAGAAGAAAATGAAGAAGAGAAGAAGAGAAGAAAAGAAGAAGAGAAGAGCGGGAGCCTCCCCCCCATGCCATGGGTGCGGAGCGGCCCGAGGAGAAGAAGATAGAAGACGCCGCGGAGGAGATGCTGGACGAGAACGCCGGAGGAAGAACCAGAAGAGCCAGAAGAACCAGAAGAACCAGAAGATGAAGGAAGATAGAAGAAAGAAGAAGCATTTAAATAAAGGAATTGTCAAAAACTGTCTCTTGTCATTTTTAACATTTTTGACACTTTTTTTGTGAAATGGTAGGGGTACTTATGTACCCCCTTACCATTTCACACAGGGGGGGCCGGGATCTGGGGGTCACCTTGTTAAAGGGGGCTTCCAGATTCCGATAAGCCCCCCGCCCGCAGACCCCCACAACCACCGGACTGGGTTGTGGGGATGAGGCCCTTGTCCTCATCAACATGGGGACAAGGTGTTTTGGGGGGCTACCCCAAAGCACCCTCCCAATGTTGAGGGCATGTGGCCTGGTACGGTTCAGGAGGGAGGGGGGCCGCACTCTCGTCCCCCCCTCTTTTCCTGCGGCCTGCCAGGTTGCGTGCTCGGATAAGGGTCTGGTATGGATTTTTGGGGGGACCCCACGCCGTTGTTTTTTTTTTTTTGGCGCGGGGTTCCCCTTAAAATCCATACCAGACCTGAAGGGTCTGGTATGGAATTTAGGGGGAACCCCACGTCATTTTTTTTTTTAAATTTTGGCCGGGGTTCCCCTTAATATCCATACCAGACCTGAAGGGCCTGGTATGGAATTTAGGAGGACTCCCACGTCATTTTTTTTTTTTAATTTTGATTCGGGGTTCCCCTTTGGGGAATTCCCATGCCGTTTTTATCAATGAACTTCTATGTGTATTGTCGGCAATGCAATAGCCGCGGGTAGTTTTAAATGAGTTTTTTCCTTCAAAATGTCATTTTGCTGTCAGACTGTTCTAAACACAGGAAACATGCGCCCCTTTACAGGCATACTATAGACACCCCCCAGGTATGAAATTTAAAGGGATATTACACTTTTATTGTTTGACTTTAAGCATTATTAAAATCACTGCTCCTGAAAAAACGGCCGTTTTTAAAACTTTTTTTTTCATTGATCCATGTCCCCTGGGGCAGGACCCAGGTCCCCAAACACTTTTTATGACAATAACTTGCATATAAGCCTTTAAAATTAGCACTTGTTTATTCATGTTCGTGTCCCATAGACTTTAACGGTGTTCGCGTGTTCGAACGAACTTTTTTCCTGTTCGCATGTTCTGGTGCGAACCGAACAGGGGGTGTTCGGCTCATCCCTATTCCTGATATGTGCCTGCAGTATCATGTACTTGTATGAACATGTATCCTTTTCTCTTTGTATTGCCTGATTTGTGTGAAATCCCTGGTGTTCCTGCCTGCCACTCTGCTTTCCTATTAAAAATGAACCATGCTAGGCAGGTGAGCACAGCACGGTCAGTTTTCTAGCTGTATTGAGACCTCAGTCAGCGTTCCTCCAATAATCAGACTTGTGCTGACACCCCCACATGCACACACACACAGCCATTCACTGGGAAGACCAGTGCAATACTTTTCCTCCTCCCGCAGCACACTGAGCTCCTAATGCAGCTGAGAACAGTGGACATGTGATCACTTATGAAAAGGGTATTAATAATAATAATAATTATATAATAATTATATATATATATATATATATATATATATATATATATATATATATATATATATATCCGATATTACCACCAAAAGTATTGGCACACCTGCCTGTACACACACATAAACTTTAATGGCATCCCAGCTTCAGTACAGCCAGCCTGTACATTTTTTTTTTTTATTGAATCACTGCCAGTGGCTATAGCCACAAGCAGTAATCAATGCATTCTGACAGCAGGGAAATTTCCCACTGTAAATAAAGTGTACATATTCGCCAGCATACCATGAATCTAAATCACCATCCAAAGGCATTTATTGTAGAGAGATCACATCACAACACGGAGTCATGTAGGACATCATAAGCCTGACGAAGGGGTCTTGTGCGACTCTGAAACGTTGCACTTGTCTCTGTGATGTGATCTCTCTACAATAAGAAAAAGCCTTTGGACAGTGAATTAGATCCATGGTGTGCTGGCGAATATGTAAACATTGATGTTTCCAGGATCCAGCTGGTAATCGCTGCAGCACCCATCATTTGATGAGCCTTGTGTTCCAGGAACGTGTACAATAGGAATAGAGATAAGGCAACCCAAAATAATTTCTTCTGCTCCTGACGATCGCAGCAATCCACACATGTGTAGTTGTTGTTTGTACCCATAGTACAGCCCAGAAACACTAGTGCACATTTTTTTTATCCTACCTAAAACACACTGACACTAACTAACACTGACACTAATTTTAAAAAAATGACCTTACCCTTTGACCCAAGCACTAACCCTGACACAGACCTAGATCAAATCTTGGTCTAGGCTTTTTTGTATTTTTATTTTATTAAATTTTTTGTTATTATTATTTTATTTATTTTTACGCACTTTTTTTCTCTCTGCAAGGAAAGAGAGAGATACAATGTATGTCTCGACTCCATTAACAGAAGGAGAAAACATAGGAGTGGGCTTCACAATGACTGATCACTATTGTAGCCAATAAAAGGCTATCACAGCCATCAGGTGACCCGCAATCCGCTGTTCTGGGTTCCAATTGTTAGTACGGGGCCCAGGTCTTTCAGTGTCAAGGGCTTAATAAATATAAGGCCACAGGTTCATCTTTGGCTGTAGCAGCCAGGAAATTACAGTTTTGAAAACATAAGTGATGAAATCATCATTCTGGCTTCATTAGTCACAGATCGGGGAATGGATGTTCCTCTATCTCCTCTGTATCTTTATATCCGGACTGTTTATTGTGAAGGAACGGTAAAGCCCAGGAGCCACAGGTGGCTGTGGGGGCCCTTCTCACAACTGTAAAAGTTTATAACCACCTAGATCTCATTTACTGAATATTCAATCGCAAGCTGTAAAAAATGATAACTAGCTCATGGCTGCAGCTTGTTATAACTACTTGTTGAAAGGATGTTTTAAATGCACTCTGTTAGTACTGGCAGGAAAAAATGTAGGGAAATCAAATTTGATGGTGAGGAAAAATCTTCCAGTGGGATCACATGTTTGTGTAAGTTAAAGAAGATTCCTCTTCTTACTACTTGTTGCTTCTTGGGGCAGGATGTGAACAGAAATCTCTCCTACAGGACACAGACAGCAATACATCATTGACAAGGATTCCATTCCTTACCAACCATATCCAAAACTAAAAAGACAGCAATAAATGGTCTGAAAGGGGATCTAATCCTTCCCTACTGTATCCACAACTGTAAATAGGTTTTAGCTGTACATACAATTTAACATATAATTTGTAGCTTTATAAATAAGCATACCCAAAATTCTTGTTTCTAATCACTGTGTTTTGCATACATTTTGGTTGAATAACATTTTAAATATATATAATTTTAGAATTAAGTTATAAACAAATGAGGTTTAAATTATGTATTGTTTACTTCTATACATGTTATCAATAACCAGTAAACTGGATGTGGCACTTTTATCATAGTTTTTTGTTTATAGTGGCCACTGATCGTTAATACTATGCTGTTGTTCTGCACCTGTTTAACCACAGAAAAAACAGGAGAATAATGAGACAGAAAATAAATGATCAGACTTGGGAACAAGTACATAAAACACAGCTGACTACTTCAGCTCACTAAATAACTTTGAAGGTAAAGGCTGAGGTTTTTCCTTGCATGGTGTTGTATATACATTTTATTGCCCTGATAATATACTTAAATTTATATATATGAAGCCAGATGCTAGTTTTGTATTTAAGCTATTGTGCTATGTCATTCAAAAACTTTTGTCTTCAAAACACTAATAAATATAGCTTTTTAATAACAGCAATAACTTTTTTTATAGCTTTATGTTTTTGAATGTAGATTGTATACTTTTCTTGTGAATTATACTTTATATATAGTATGTAAACCCTAACAAACAACTTCCCATATTGTCTCCCTTAACTAGACTAAACTGTAACGAAAGGCAAAACCTTTTTTTTCCATTTTGGATAGAGTAAGAGAGGGTTATAACCCCCATCAGTTTTTTTTTTTTTCTTTTGCCACCTGTGTCCCTTGAGCCTACGTTCATATTGGGCCAATTTGAAATGCGATTTGACATGTCAAATCGCATGCCAAATTGGAGCATATTGCCAGCAATGGCACCGTCTGAATCAGTGCGATGGCAACCTTGTGGTGCCGCACCTTTTCCCAACAGTAGTTCCTGCACTATTTTTGGAGACTTCGGGGGTGATCTCAATAGACATCTCTGCATGAACCCACACAGATGTCTCTCAAATCGTCCCCGAAGTCAGACTGAAATGCCAGTTTGAAATCCTGCGAATTCAGAAGAACTTGCAGGATTTCAAACCCGCATTCAGTGTGAACCTAGGCTTAGGGAGATTTCCCTTCACTTCCTGTCCCATAGGCAAAATAGGAAGTGAGAGAAAATCAATCCAAAGTTAGGGAATCACATTGTGTCACCAGGATCACCAGAACTAGTGTCTCTATTTAAAGATTTCCTCTTTATTAGCGTTCTGTCATCCTAAAATTTGGGATTTTCTTTTATTTTTCACTTTTATTGTGGGCACAGACAGAAATAAAAACGGAAAGGTGTTCTATTACCTCTCCACTCTATCCAAAAGTAAAAAGAAAAAAGTTAGCCTTTAGTTACACTTTAAATGTTCTATTAAAATTGATTTATATATATATATATATATATATATATATATATATATATATATATATATATATATATATACATATTGATCTGCTATAAACCCAATGAGCTCATAACTTCCTGTACACGCTGACAATGTTGCACCAAAATCACAAGCAGTGTTTTTAATCCTAAAATTAAAGTGCCAAACTATAAGCACCTTATTGTGAAATAAACCCGCTTCTTATTGAAATGAAACAACTTGTGATAAACAGTGTAGATGAACAAGAAAAGTTCAGTATTGAATGTTAAGTAATTGTTCTCACATCAGAAGAAATTCAGTGCAAGAAATTCTTCTGATGTGAATTCCATCACAAGGATAAGTGAAATGCACACTCACTAGATGAGCATGAGATGACTGATATGACTGCTCTACTAATCACCTCCACCTATGGATTTATTTCACTTCAAGAGACTAGTTGCTATACTCCAGGGATAGGATCCCCTGATCTTACTTCACATAAGGACCCGATGCATCACAATATAGGGAATGCACTCTCCATCAAGTAGATATAAAACATGGAGAACAGCCTCATATTGCAGTATTTATTAAAAATAAGACCATGTATAAAATCAAACATTCAGATGACTAAAAACTGGTTTATGGAAGACTCACATGTGTGCCACTGCTCAGCTCAGGTGACAGTGATATGTAACGTTAGGGCAACAAGCTCCACTATATGCACTTGTCATAATAGAACAGGAAGTGTGTCATTGGCAGAATAAACAGATGAAAATAAAGGGAAACAACTGAAAAAAAAAAATACTAATAGATCCAACACATCCAAGCACTGGCAAGCTGCAATATATTTTTGATTTTGGTTCTTGATACGCTTGAAGCTAGCCATAACTGGTGTGGATTTTGCCCGGTTCCAGACAAACCACCTGAAATTCACTTTATGAGTGGCCCTGTCTCCCGCCTGACATTCTTTGACTGAAAAAACAAAGGAACCAGGCAAGAAATGTTTGCTTAACAGCAGCTGCAACCAGTTAGAGACAGCTGCTGTTTGGGTATTCTGGCAACCCAGCAGGGGATTTGTCCATCCGTACTGTATACGGTGGATGCAGGAATTTGTTAGATTTTTGCAGGCTGAACAAAAATAATTATCAGTGTATGGCTGGCCTTAATTATCTATACATTTAAATAAAAAAAAAATATGTAAAATAGATACTAATAGGATAGATTTGTCAGTACAGTTTCCTTATATGTAGATAAAATGTAGCGTTAAACACCAGTTGGGATTTATTTACTAAGAGATTGTATGCTGTTAAATTAAGAAGCTGAGCTATGAAGCTATGAAACTGAACTAGGTTCAGTGGAACAAAGTTGGAATCAAAGAAATCATTTTCTTATTGGGAGTATTGATGTTATAGTTTATGAATATAAAAGGAAAAATTGTAGAGCTATAATATGTGAGAGCATTTACTGAATTTATATAAAGTTAAAGAGAGAAAGTAACCCTCCCTCAACTGCCTGCCCACACATTTCAGGAAATATACATAATTACAAACTATGCACACCAACAATAGTTTCAAAAATGTTAACAATTCTAAACAATTATTATTAGCTTTCCTATAAAGGCATTATGGGAATGTGTCCCAATTTAGTTTCTTGATAAGCCGGAGTTCGAGTTGTGGGTAGGTGTTAATTTGCATTAGGATTTGTTAGAAGATATCAATAATTGAACATCGAAGAGTTAAAATTGTAAACAGAGATGCATTTAATAAGCAAGATTTTAAATATACAGTATATGATCGGTGTTATAGTTCATCTAAAAATGCTGTTTTTGTTTGATTACTGTATGTGTGTGGTTTTGTATGTACAATATGTTTGTACGAGTGTTCAATATTAACTAAAAATGTGTGTTTGAACTGTAGCAAAGTAACATTAATAACAATAAATGCAATAAAAAATAACTAAATAAATAAAATTGCGGTATACTTAACAGAGTGATGCAACATGAATATAAAAAATATAGTAATCTGAAGTGAAAATCAAATAGTAGTATGTAAAATATGCTGTAACAAATAGATGCGCACAATATAATTTTATGGACAGTCCGTCATTAAGTCCTATGCTCCATAAAGCAAGCTCAACAGCTCAGCATTTAGGCCTGTAGGTGTAATGAAATCAAGATTGAAAATGTAGAAAGCTTCTCTTTGGAAGATAAGCCAATATCTGTCACTTTTCCAAGCAACGGGAAAAAAGAATATATGTTTGTTCAATACGCATCACCTATAATGAGAACACAGCTAACTCCTTTGCTGTAAAAAAAATGTGCAACACAAAGTCAGTGCAATGCAGACCTAGCTGGAGTTCATTTTTAATCATAATGCCACTAATCTACTTGTCTTGTTTTAATCACAGACTTATATTCAGAGCACATGTTTTCTGGTTTGTAGAATATGTTATCTGCTACATTCAGAGACATAAATAGTGGGGCTGTCAACTTGAAAATATTGGTAATATTTTCATTTTCACTTACTGCATTGGCACAGAAAGGCAGGAGTTTACCTGCATTAAAAGTGTTACTGTGTTTTGTAAGTATAAGTATAAGAACGCATTCAGGGCATCCAGGCCCTATGTGGTGTGTTAAATTCACATAAATTAATGTTTGTCACATTATATGTTATTGTGCATTGTAATAAGGCAGCCATTCCTTTTAATGGACTGCCTAGCTCACCACAACTCACAGCTGTCCATAGACTTCAATGGAAATGCATCAAAATTGCATCTATATGCTTTTCATTTTTTGATGTGATTTTGTGTGTGATTTGTGCTGATTATTAGGAGTCGGCCCACACTGGCATCCTAACAACCAGTGATTCATCCCTGCTCTGAGCAACAGTTGCTAAGGAGCCAGCACTGGCTGGTATCCTAACAATAAGTCATCCCTGCTGTCAGCGTGGCATTCCCCACTGGCAGCAGAATATAAACAAAAAAAAAAACATTTTTATTTCAAGAAAGGACTTGCCAAAAACAGTCTTGTGTTTTAATTTACTTATGATAATTTTTTGGTGAATGAGTATCCAATACTTCCAGATTCTGATTAGCAAATTTTGGAGGGACCCATTGCTATTTTTCAGCTTGGGGTCCCAAACATTCTGCTGTCAGGTGGGAAACCAGCTGTCACATGTCCAAAACTTAAAAAAAAGCCCTGGGACTTAAGCCACTTATATAGGTCATGGGTGCTCAACATGTAGCACTTCAGCTGTTGTGGAACTACAAGTCCCATCATGCTGCTGACTTTCAGAGTTATGGTTGTAACTGTAGTTCCGCAACAGCTGGAGGGCCACAGGTTGAGCACCTATGATATAGGTTAAAGGTACTGGGACTCAAGTGGTTAACTTTATTGCTATCACAAGAGGGTTAAAAAAACCCTGTGTGATAACATTGAGCAGGCAACAGGTACTCTTTATTAAAACATTAGGGGTCCCCTGCCCTTCAAATTAACTAACCAAGCATGAGATCTGATAAGAATAAGTAGTGGGCATGACGCTGCTCTGTGGGGTAATGTGTAAAGAGGAAAAATAAATATAAATAAAGATAGCCTCAACAGATGTGTGCAACCACTAGATATTGCTAGACAATTATACATGATATATTTATGATATAAATTCATAACGTGTGCCAAAACTTTCAAGAGTGACAATTAAAAAGGAAAAAAATCCATCAATAAAAATTAAAGTGACATGTTCTCTTTAAAGTGTTTCAAACCATAAAATAAACAGTTCATATGGAATAAATCCATAAACATGTGTTTAAAAAACATATCCTCAAAGATGGCACGTTAATAAGTCCATCAGTAACTAATAAAGTGACAAGTGCTATTTAAAGGTGCTTCAATGTGTATATATAAAATCTATGCATTGTGCTGGTGCTTCAAATCATGCTCCCCCTCTTTTACCACACTCACCAGAGAGCTCTCCCTTCTAGGGGGTAGACAGCATTCACAGCACACAGTAGCTGAAATAACAGACCTCAGATCCACAACCAGTGTACTGTTCCTCTCTCCTTTAACTTTCTTGCCTCATCATTTCACATATGGAGATAGTAACTTCAAGACCCCATAGCATAATACCATATGGTATTTTATTGTAGATAAGTCAGAAATGCGATTACATATAAAAGGCATTGAAACATCATTGAAACAAGGAAGTTCGGGCTGCGATGCATTCCACGGACCCTAACCATAAGTAATGTCATGGCGCTGGTAGCTCCACCCTGCACGTTTCGTCAGTATGACATCATTAGGAGTGGTGCCCCTGGATTTATTGTCACATAGGAATCTATTGAGGCTATCTTTATACTTATTTTTTGTCTTTACACATTACGCCACAGAGCAACGCCACACCCACTATTTATTCTTATCAAATTGCAGCTCCATCCTAGTGGTAGCTTTTAGCAGGAGCAGCAGTTTTTTTACACACAGTGATAGCAATTATATATGCATTGCACAGAACCCGTGCTAGCATTTTTATAGTCAAGCATAGATCTACTCACTTAACTGCTGTATCAGCCAGGGAATGACAGCTCTGAAACTGTAAACGATCACCGCTTATGGCTTCATTCTCTGCAGAAAAATATTTTCCTCGGTCTCTTCCCACTCTCCATCCCAAAGCCCTCCAATGTGGTCCTAGGCTCCCAGGAAGTACAGGAGAGCCCAGTAACCACAGGGGGTTGGGAGGGTGCTGATGGGGAAGGGGGAATAACCTTGCACTGTAAAAGTGATCAGCCAGCTATACAGCCACCTGGACCACTTTTACTTCTCAAAACGGGCACGAGCTTATGGCTGCAAAAAATGCAGTTCTGTTCAGTTATTGTTGTCATTCCAGAAGCCCTTCCAGTCAGAGAGGATAGGTTCCTTACTTTATATAATTTTATTGTCACAGAGATTCACAGTTAGACTGAGGCCTAGGCTTTGGACTGGTCATTCTAAAACATTTTAATTCTGTTTTTGATGTCAGACGAGTACAGTGTACCTATCAGAAATCATGACTCAGACTGAGACAGAAGTACAGTTAAATCACACTTGTTTAATAGTAATAAAAAGGTAAACAGAGTAACACACGTAGTCAAAACATAGCCAGAGTTCAGGAGAGCGTCTTTAGAGACATGACCAAGGCGAAGGCAGAGCTCATCTGGGCTGGACGGCTTAAGTAGGCATGACTGACAAGCAGGATATCATCAACCGGTGAGTCACTGTGGAGAGAAAGGAGCTGGCCAGCTTTGAGAAGGAAGGGCTGAGCCCAGACCTGACAGTACCTTTTGACTATCTGTTCATTGTTAGAAAATGAATCTTCACCCTGGTTCCAGTACTCTTGCTGGCTGGATTAGTTTTTGCTTTATTCGTTTTGCCATCTGTCTTGATTAGTTTCACAGTCTGTGCACCTGAAAAACATTCCCATACTAAATGTTCATACTGCTATTCTTCACTGTGGAAGATCGGCTTTTGTTGAGCATCTGGCTGGACAATAAGTGCCCTTTCAACTATTTATTCACCATCTTCATCTTGGTTCCATTAAATAATATAAATGTAATTTTAATGCTCCTCTAAGAATGTTCAAAGTTTGAAATATTTTTTATAGCCCACTCTTGACTGGAGCTTAAGTCTAGTATGCACCACTATTTTTTTTTTTCGTTCAACCCAGCGGGTTGAACAAAATAAAACTGACCAGCGCTGGTCAGAGCTGCTGTACTAACAATCCTATGTTAGTACAACGTTCCCCCCTGCTTTTCCATTGTGTTCTGACAGGGGGACGGCCCCCACCAGAACACTTTGGTCAGTGCTCTCAGCCATTGTTCTCAGCTAATCGGGAGTCGGTGGGCTGCTGGTTTTCTAGCATGCTTCTCTGACAGAAGCCAACCAAATGGCCAGCTTCTGTCAGACCATCTGCCATACACATGGGCCGAATGTCAGATGGTTTTCATTGAACCAGCCGAAGTGTACTAAGCTTTATTCAGAGCTTTTATTAATAGTTCCTCGACCTTTATGATACAATAGGGTTGATTCGCTTAAGGCAAACAGAGTATTCACTTTACAAGGGAAGTTATATTTTACAAGGGGGTTATCCCCAGAGCTTTGGGAATGAGGTAAAGCTTGGCTGACATCCATCATCCAATCATGTGCAAACAAATATGCTTTTTTTTAAAGTTTTCTGTGCAAGTGATTGGGTATTGTTTTTAAATTTAAATGTAACCACATTCCCTAAGCTCTGGGGAAAATTTCCTTGCAAATCTAACTTACCTCGCAAAGTTAACAGCCTATTTGCCTTTAGTAAATCAACCCCAGTGTGTTTAGATATGTTCAAACATGTGGGTAGTGGTGCAAGCAAAAGTGTATTTAAGTTTAAGCAATGTCCATCATACCAGTCCTTTGAGCTGCAGGCTCTATGTGTAAGATAAATTAAAATGCAGTCCACTAATTCAGGGCCAGCCTTGTTGGGGGAGTAGGAGCGATCTCCAAACATGCAGAAAAAGAAGAAACTACAGGCGCTTCTGAGTGTAGACTGCTAGACATTTATTATAAGTATAAAGAATAAAACTCACATGGAAAAGATAAAAATCAGGCACATGTAGAAATCCAGTGGATGGAGACTGCACAGCTCCACAGTTGGGGCCGTCTCTGCCACTCATGGGGCTGTCCTGGTCAGCAGGATGCTGGTAAGATGGAAGAGCCAAAAATGGGGGCTGGAACACAAGCTGGAACGCAGCGCCGACTGTGATGATGTCACTGGCGTGCTCGCGACACGTTTCGGAGCATGCATACTGGGGAGATGCAGATAGTGCACGTTCTTTTCTCAAGCTGCATCCTGCCAGCCAGGGCAGCCCTGCGAGCATTGGAGACGGCTCCCAGCGTGGACCTGTGCTGTCTCCACCCACGGGATTTCTCTTGTGCCTGATTTTTAGCTTCTCCATGTGAGTTTTATTCTTTATACTTATAATAATTGTCTAGCCGTCTACACTCAGAGGCACCTGTGTTTTCTTCTTTTTCTGTTTAGATATGTTTTCCTACATATTAGAGACCTGTAGGCAAAATATTTATTTTTTATTAGAACATGTGATATTTGCCCAGAGGTGGACCCCATTCAAATAATTGTAGGACTTTCTGTAAATTACTGACTTAAAAACAGGGTCTATATTAATTCCATATTGTAGCACTACAAAATTTGGAAAATTTGAATGACGTGGAGTGAATACTTATCAAAAACATTGTACATAGCTAGGTTAAATATTTGTGTGTATATCTGGCTGAAATTCAGTTTAAAAGGGTACCCACCCCTTTTGTATATTAAATAAACTTATTAGAGGTGGAATAAGTGCCCTTCAGTAGATTCATTTTTGCAATCCTTAAATATCATTAATATTACATGACTGACATTTTTCTTCAGATGACGAACATCTCTGTACTGTGGTAAATGTAAATTTGTACCCTACCATGAAGAGTTTTCTCATTGGATGGCATTACTGAGTTAGTTCATAAATATTCATTGAGCAGTGCTTCAGTTAAAATGAAATGTGGGTTAAGGTAATGTAATGAGAATATAGGTTGAAGCAATTTTATTTCAGAAATCAGTTTGTGCCACTATTTTACTTCACATTATGCAGCCAAGACAAGTGGAGATGTTTTATGGAAAACAGAAGTATTAAGCAGGTTCAGTAATGCTGAATTGTTGTACTTATATGATGTAATTGAGGTCATTTAAAGATCACAGTGCAAAGAAGTTTTCCAGGCTCTATATGTACAGTATAGCTTACAATATGGCATAGATACAAAGCTGTCAACATACATACATACAATTATATGCTATTCTAATTGTATCTGTTGTATCTGTTGCTTTTATGTTAAGTGATATATTTTTTTCATATTATACTACTTCTATTTTAAAGGGGACCTGTACAGGGAAATCTTTTTAAATAGTTGTCGTTATAATATCTTTCTGTCACATACTGTATAAATACTTTTTTGCTATTCCCCTCAACTCAAAATGATATGGCAAGAGCTATTACACTAAATGACATGTGATGATATATGTTGTGCTACATAATGCCATATTTTTTTTTATTACTATCTTGAATTTATTAAGCTTGCTGACTTTTAACCTAATAGGATCCCAGACCTAATAGTTACCACCAATGGTGGCTGGTGCTCAAAATTTTTGGGGAGGCGCAAACAAACTGAAAAATTCTGAAAAAAAAACATCAATTGCAGCCTCACTGTACCATCAATCGCAGCCACTGTGCCATCAAACGCAGCCACTGTGCCCATCAATTGCTGCCACTGTACCATCAAACGCAGCCACTGTGCCATCAAACGCAGCCACTGTGCCCATCAATTGCTGCCACTGTGCCATCTGATGCAGTCACTGTGCCCATCAAACGCAGCCACTGTGCGCATCAAACGCAGCCACTGTGCTATCAAATGCTGCCGCTATGCCATCAAATGTTGCCACTGTGCCCCATCAAATACAGCTACTGTGCCCATCGTATGCAGCCACTGTGCCCATCAAATGCAGCCACTGTGCAGAATTGAATGCAGCCACTGTGCCCATCATATGCACCTACTGTGCCTATCATATGAAGCCACTGTGACATCAAATGCAGCCACTGTGCCCATCAAATGCAGTCTCACTGTGCCCCATCAAATGCAGCCTCACTGTGCCCCATCAAATGCAGCCTCACTGTACCCCATCAAATGTAGCCTCACTGTGCCCCACCAAATTCAGCCTCACTGTGCCCCATCAAATGCAGCCTCACTGTGCCTCATCAAATGTTCCCACTGTGCCCCATCAAACACAGCCACTGTGCCATATCAAACGCCCCCCGCCCACCATCTGTACTTACCCTGTCTCAGTGGGACAGCTCCTCAATGTCTTCTCCCATCCTCTCTTCCTGTCCTCTGCTATGGTTGGACGCCTGATAGGTATCCAATCACAGCACCTGTGGTTTCAGCCAATCAGGTGACGGGTAACAGATCTGAGCACCTGATTGGTGGAGAGGTGGTTTAGTGTTAGGAAAGTTCGCTTTTCTAACACAGCTGAGTGACCTGCGAGCATGGCGCTCGCAGGTCACCTTTTTTGACGCCTATTAATCAGGTGCTTAAAAAAAAAAACCCTGTCGCTGTAATTCAGGCGCCCGGAGCCCGAAAAGGGCATGAATCTATCTATTGGTACTAGAAGGGTGGCTGGAGAGAGGGGGTGGCACCCGTGCACCCTTATGGACGCACCGCCACTGGTTACCACCATTTCTGTTTATAATAGTTTGTTTCTTGAATGTAGATGTTATTGCTTTGTCCTAAAGAGTTATTTATCAACAGTCAGATTTTTTTTTTAACATTCCTACGTTTATAATCATGTTTATGTATTTTTTTTTCATATTTCAATCTTTATTGAAAACAATCAAACCTGGGGGTCTGTGTATAAAAAAATTGTTGGACAAATTTTTAGTATGTTGATTCTCTATGATCGCCAGTTCCATCTAGTGGTCATAATGCATACCTTGCTCAAGAAATTACAACATTTTGGCCACTATATCTACTATGTAGCGGACAGTCATAAAATCAACATGGCAAAATATGGTCACAACGCATGTCTGGGCAAATGCTTGTGACATTTGTCCAATTAATTTGTTATAAATAGTCTCCATGCTGCTACTGCAATGCTTTTTTTGCAAGACGTGCTATGCTCTTAAACTCCAGCATTAGCTTTGCACTTATAAGGATAAATTGTTGTAGTCTGAAGCACCATGAGTGATATGCCTCCATCCCTATATATATATACAGTAAAAAATACACTGGTCATGGGAATTTGAATGAGGCAAATCACATCCAAAACATAATATAATTGGTCGACATGATTACAAATTTCTTGCATGGTAACGTATTTTATATTTATAGTAATTAAACAGAGTAAAATTCCAATTATAAAAAAAATATGGAGCTGATCCATAATATATTAACATAATAACAACATGAATTCATAGATGATCCTGGTGTTCATATACATGATGCTAATTTGCAAGTGGAAATACCTGATTATATAGCATATAGCGACCAAAAGATAGAGAGCTCTTTATTGCTCATACAAAAATGATAGCATGTAGTAACATTTCAGACATCCTTGCTATTTCTCATGTTAATTGCAACAATGTGGCAAAATTTCAGAGCCTGTAGAAGAGGCACTAGTGACAAGTCTGGATGGATGACATGGGAATCTTATGTAGGTGCCTGTCCAAGAGCACACCTGATTACAACAAGAGTCCTCCAAGTAGAATTACATGGCATAACTTTAACACATTATTATAAAGTACAGTGTTTTCTGAGGGGACTAAGTTGAACTGATACCAACTTTACTTTATTCTATCATTTATTTCAGATTTATCTTGGAGTAGGATTCACCTTGCAATACTCTGTATAAACTTCAGTGTATATACCTGTTATCACACACACACAACCAATGGGTACTTTGTATTCTGTGGAAATCATTTCTGGTATTCAGCTTTATAGATATTTTGCCACTTTGCTGCAATTAGCTTGAGAAACGGCAATGATGCTTAAAACATTGTTACATGCAATCATTTTTGTATGAGCAATAGTGCAAGGATTTTGCCATGTCCAAAATATTTCGAGAAAATGTTTCTGGGCTATGCTCTGTTTATGTAAATTGTCATGAAAATGTTTACAATTACACTCAATAATGCCCGAACAAGCTCCTTCTTTACCTTTTAGGGCACTTCTGGAGCCCTAAACTCTGAGGAGCTCTAATTGGCAAATACAATTCCACCTTCTTTGCCTCATGATTGATCAGTCAATGTGACAAATAGCTTTAACATCTCATCATAAGATGTGATTTTATTGCTAGTATTCCTATCTTCATTTACATAGACAACTGAACACAGGTACACTTTAATGTATAGACAAGGTGTGGTCTTTTAAGAGAATTGTAGGCTGTGCATTGAAAAATGATGCTTTGCCACCTCTATAGCAATACTTTTTTCATGTATTTTCTCTTATCACTTTAGATATTTTTGTGCTTTAGTAATGGCTCTGGCACATACCATTTGTTACTTATTTTAAGTCAGACATTTCAATGCTTGATACAAATATGTGGAGCATGAATGATTTTCTTAGCAACATACAAGCACATTGTTGTGCAAAAGCTACATGAATAAGATCTTTTTATTGACAAGAATAAAGAACTACCAACAGCCACAAATAACAGTAAATGATGCCACTGCAGATGTCTTTGGAGAAAAAAAAAAATCTATCTTGCTATTCAGTTCAATAAAAAAACACATATAGACAGCTTGCCCACCAAAAATGTATGATGCAACATAATATTATGAGCATATAATAGTATTTTACATTGAGGCAAAGAAAATTGGTTTATATTGTGCATTAAAAAGTAAAATAAAATGGTAAAGCTGGGTCATACCTTGCATTAAAAAGTAAAATCAAGTCGTATAGAGTCTGAATAAAAAGCTACATATACTTAGAGATGGCTGTAAAGGGTTTTGTAGAGGCGCATAGGACCTTTCCCTAGTATATATTAGTTGATATAAGCAGTTAGCCTACAGCTCACTATATACATTTGTATTATACACAAAACTGGATTGTACACATGCAAGCATTTTGAGAAGCAGCTCATTTCAAGCAGTCATTGCAGCGTTCTGTGGTCATCAGTCAATCATAGTTCACAACAAAAATAATTAAAGTGGTTACCATGTAGTCATTAAGCAGTTTACAAACTGTCCCAAAAAGATTGCGCAATATTGTTGTTGTAATAGCATTTTCTGAACTCACCTCTCAATGCTAATATGTGTTTTAAATGGTTAAAAAATACTATGGGCATGTGATAAGCAGTTAAATTCAGCATCTACAAGTACAAGCTGTATTTTACATAATCTATTTATGATTGCATTATCATTTTGCTATAAATTGTTTAGAAATGTCAGCATTTTTTGGGTGGCTAGATGGTGTAAGAAACATTTAAAATGTATTAAATGGGGGAGGGTTGGTCCCTCTTGGGTAGATTACTGTTTAAGTGGAAATATAAATGGAAAGGAAGTGGAGGGAAATCCCCTTAAAGTATATGTGAACCCTTGCATTGTAAATCAATTCATTCAGTTTAAAATAGAAATGTAAGGTAAAAACCTATGTATATATAAAAACATTGTAAACAGTTTTTTTTTTTAAGTGATCACATAACTTCTGTTCTCAGCTACATAAGAGGTTGGGGTGTCATCAGCAGGCAGGAAAAGATGAATGCACTGATCTTCCCAGTGAACAACTGTGCAAAGCGGGGGGAGGTGTCAGCACAAGCCTTGGTCATTGAAGGAATGCAGGCTGGGCTCCCAGTCACAGTCAGAAAACTAGCCATGCTGGAAAGATGTGCTTCTGTTCCTGGTCAGTTTTGAATAGGAAAGCAGGGGACTTCCAGGATGACCAAAAGGAAAAGAACAGACAAAGTTATTGCAGGATCAATAGGCCCATAACTGATATATAAAACTTGCTCTTTTACATGAAGGTATACAGGGGGGGTGAGCTGAAGTGGTTAATGAAAAATAAAAATATGGTAATGAAATTAATTTTCAAAGTAAAGTCTGCAATAAAAATACGGTAGACTAGAACTTTAAAAATATCCATCACATTATTTTCCAAATTAAATTCACTGCCACCTTTAATTCACAGATTAACCAAAGAAAATTGAATGGCAGGTCATTTTCACAACACATAGCAAACATAAAAGAAATTAAGAATTAATTTCAAATCCTGCTTACTAGAGTCATATGAAATTGATGGGCCTCTTTTGTTTCACTGAAGTCAACAGCACATATCAGGTGCCTAATTTATGTTGGGCACCTATAAGGCTTTCATGACTGACAGCTAAGCCGCTTCATTGTTATGCGCTTGAGTTGCTTCTTTGTGTAAGAGCTGTAAAAAATGAATTTATGAGGACAATGGAAACCATTTACAAGGAAGTTCATCTTCCTTATAATTTTTTCTTTGCTTTTCTGTACACAATAAGGCTAAGTGCTTAATATGTAGATGTGTGTAATTTTTTGATTTTTATGTTATCCTATAGTTTGTTTTCAGAATTTATTTTTAACATATTGTAACAATAATTTTTTTTTTTTTTTTACTATTCTATTTTATTAATACTTCCTAAGTGATCCAAGTTTTGGTCTTTGTACTTTATATGTAGTTTTGTAATTCCTCCGATCTAGTTGTTAACTGTATATCAAAAAAGCAATAAGTATACTGTATCTACTTAAAAATGAACTCCAGAAAAACAGTTGAATGCAAAGTTCAAATGCAAACATGTTAACTGTTTTACTTGGAAAAAGCCTCGTGGTTCCATACCTTTAATTCCATAAGGGGCTAGAGGTCTTCAACCTCTGATGTATGTGCCCAAATATGGAAGCAGTATACTTTCTCACTAGGTTCTATAAAAAGGACCATTTAGCGCAGGGATATGCAATTAGCGGACTTCCAGCTGTTACAAAACTACAAGTTCCATCATGCCTCTGCCTCTGGGTGTCATGCTTGTGTCTGTCAGTCTTGCTATGCCTCATGGGTCTTGTAGTTCTGCAACAGCTGGAGGTCTGCTAACGGCATATCCCTGATTTAGCAGATCAGGGGAAAATATCAGGGTCAACTGCATTAACCACTTCCCGACCACCCCATAGCAGCTTTACTGCTACAGGGCGGCCGCCCTCACATATATATGTATATAGATAGATAGATAGATAGATAGATAGATAGATAGATAGATAGATATGTGATTCTGCACTTCGGAGTTTTGGGCGCAAGCACGCGCTGCTGGCGGCTCACTTCCATTGTTATTTTACACAGCGAGAGCTGATCAATGGGTCCGCGGACACAATGTCCCCCAGGACCCACCAATCGTTTGTTACACTGACAGAATGCCAGTCTGCCTGTGTAAACAAGGCAGACTGACATTCTGCAAGTACAGAAGACATGGATCCTGTGTTTCTGTGAAGCAGAGACACTAATCCATGTCTTCCAGTAGTAAAAGCACATCCACCACAGTAACCAAACACTGGTCAGGCACACAAATAACTCTTTGATCACCCCTGATGTTAACCCCTTCCCTGCCAGTGTCATTAGTACAGAGACAGCAGATTTTTTGCACTGATCACGGTATTAGTGTCACTGGTCCCCAAAAAAGTGTCAAAAGTGTGAGTTAGGTGTTTGATTTGTCTGCCACTATATCGCAGTCCTGCTATAAGTCACTGAAAAAAAATATCTCATGCAGACGTTGTAACAAACCAATCAATATACGCTAATTGGAGTTTTTTACCAAAAGTATGTATCAGAATATATATTGGCCTAAATTGATGAAGAAATTTGATTTTTTACATTTTTTTATTGGATATGTTTTAGAGCACAAAGTAAAAAAATATTGTTTTTTTTCGTTCTTTGTTTCTAGCGCAAAAAAAAATTAAAATGCAAAGGTGCTAAAAAATGTGGCTGACTGCTTTCTGGTTACAGCCTCAGGGGCAGAATCTGTGTTACACTGAACCAATCAACGCCAAGGCTGTGACCAGGAAGTAGTAGACCAGATCGTGAAATCATGTATTTGATCTGAGCCCACTTAATTTCCTTGAATATCCATAAGCAAAGTTCATGATTTGGGGAAGTGTCTGAAGTGAAGGGCGGATTTCCAGCTGTAGCCTGAATAATGAGCCAACTCTGTTTCAAAACTGGCCAAAATAGGAAAGTCCTCTCTCTAAAAGAAGTGAAATGACAGAAATTATTACACAAGCCATAAACCAAATATGGATCCTTTACATAGATACTGATCTTTGCGTGACAAATGTGTATGTTTTTGCTCTAGTTTACACAAGCCTCAGTTGTTAATTTAATGTGTTGCTGTGCCCTCTTACCTTTATGGAACTCTTTGACGTTCTGCACTCCTCCTTGTTTTATAGTTCTCCTCTTAGGTGCTCCCATTCCCATTTTCCTTGCTTTCCAGCACCCATTTCTCCTCCATGTCCTCCTCTCTGTTGCCTACAGGTTAGAAGTATCTACCTCAGAACCCCTGAATTCCTGTCCTCCACTGATATGATCGAAACTCCTCAGTGTCTAACTTTGAAAAAGGTGCATGAGGTGAGCTGAAGAACAAGCAGAGGGCATTGCATTATTTATTGGCCTCGCCATATGCTAACTAGGGATGACGTTCAAGTTTGAATTCTGCATGTGCGTGATTCACAGTAGAGGCAAACTGAATTGCCATATTTTGCCTCTTTACCCACATGAACCTCTAGCTACTACTGTAACAAGAAGTTATTAATTTAGTGAGTGTATTACTACTGACAATAAATAACAACTTCTCTCTTTTCCTCCAGCATCCCTGCAACCAAAGGCACAATATGAGCTGGCCCCATGCTCTAGTCAGTGGCCACAGAGGCATTGGTTGTTGTGGTGTAAATACATACTAGACCCTTAGTCTTGATGAGACCCTTATTCTTAATGAGGGTCTGATATGGATTCTAAGGAGGACAGCATGCAAAAAAGAAAATGGTGTGGGGTGCTCCCCAAAATCCATACTAGACACTTAGATATAGTGTGGCTGGACAGAGTGGGGGGGGGGGTAGGTGCACACTTGTGAACTATAACAGGCCATTTGCCCTCAACATGGTTAGGATACCTTAACATGTTGATGAGGACAAAGGCCTCTTCTCCACATCCCTGTCCTAGACACCTTTTTTTTTTAAGGCCCCCCTTATGTTCCATACCAGACCTTAATTTACAAAAAGGGTCTGGTGTAGATGTTAAGGGGAATCCTGGCCCCTTGTGTACAGAATAAAGTGGCCAGGAAATGTAATTCAATGGCAATGTAAACTGTATATTTTTCATTGTAAATCACATTTTCTTTAGTACATCCTACAGGTGTGCCACTTCACAGGCAGGTTTTATTGCATCCCCTAACCATGTTATGTAAGGGATTTGTATATTTTTATTGTTGCCAGTTAAGCCTTATTAAAAAAAAAACTGCTCCCTGCTGAAGTGTCCAGCTCCCTATGCCCTTTATTTAAAGTTACTTGACCATTAGCATTAAAAATTGAGAGAACTGATTGACTTCAATTCACTATTTGTGGTATTCTGGGCAAGTTCATCAAATGTACCTGCAAATTGAACCCAATCAGACTTTCCTATGACTAATCTAACTACCAAAAGTACAAGAGTTACATAGTAGGTGAGGTTGAAAAATAACACAAGTCCATCAAGTCCAACCTATGTGTGTGATTATATGTCAGTATAAGTGCAATTAGGATAAAAGGGAGCAAGGGTACACTTTCAGTTGTGTCGTAGCCCAAACTGTTACCTGTCATATATTTATACTAGATTAAGTACAGTCCTGGAAATTAATTCAAATATTGGTTAACCAGTTACCTGTTATGTTAGCCTATTTTTCCCTTGCATCCCCTATTGCTTTGCAAATACGTTCAGTCCCAGAGATTTTAAAATAGCATGTTTTCAAGACCTTTGATTTATGATTTATACAAACGTTTTATATATTGTAAAATGTTATAAATGACATCCACTTTGCTGAGTTGTTTTAATGATAGTGAACAAAATACATGTCGAGCAACCAATATCATTACTTTTAATTTATCCCTGTCCTAGTTAGTGGAATAAAACATTTTCTTCTTCTATCTTCATGTAATCTCATGAGTCCTATACTGTTAAAAAAACAGGCATTTTTTAAAAATACATTTACGCATTTGTTCTATTTATGTAATGTTGAAATTATATGACCTACATACCGTTATCTATAACTTCCTAGGAAGCTAAAGCTTTTGAACATCTACAATGTTTTTTTTTTTTTTTTTAAACTGAAGTTCAGTTTGAAATATTAATACATTAAATCATGTAGCCTTTGAATCAGCCATGACTTCCGTTGATAGATTAAGACTATCCAAATAAGAATAATTCTGGTTCACAGACATTACAATGATTGCATTACTTGGACCTATCTTGATATATGAGTCTTACCATTCCTAACATGTTTTAGAAGCTGCCAGGCTCTTATTTGTATTAGTTTGTTGTATTACAGTGCCTTGGAAAAGTATTCATACCCCTTGACATTTTCCACATTTTGTCATGTTACAACCAAAAATTTAAATGTATTTTATTGGGATTTTATGTGATAGACCAACACAAAGTGGTACATAATTTTTAAGTGGAAGGAAAATCATATATGGTTTTCAATGTTTTTTACAAATAAATATCTGAAAAGTGTGGCGTGCATTTGTATTCAGCCCCCTTTACTCGGATACCCCTAACTAAAATCTAGTGGAACCAATTTTCAGAAGTCACCTACTGTAATTAGCAAATAGAGTCCACCTGCGTGTAATTTAATCTCAGTATAAATACAACTGTTTTGTGAAGCTCTCAGAGGTTTGTTAGAGAACCTTAGTGAACAAACAGCATCATGAAGGCCAAGGAACACACCAGACAGGTCAGGGATAAAGTTGTGGAGAAGTTTAAAGCAGGGTTAGGTTATAAAAAAAAATTCCAAGATTTCAACATCTCACGGAGCACTGTTCAATCCATCATCTGAAAATGCAAAGAGTATGGCACAACTGCAAATCTACCAAGACATGGCTGTCCACCTAAACTGACATGCCGGGAAAGGAGACCATTAATCAGAGAAGCAGCCAAGTCCCATTTGCAGTTTGCGAGAAGCCATGTGGCGGACTCAGCAAACATGTGGAAGAAGGTGCTCTGGTCCAATGAGACCAAAATTTAACTTTTTGGCCTAAAAGCAAAATGCTATGTATGGTGGAAAACAAACACATCACTCCGAACACACCATCCCCAATGTGAAACATGGTGGTGGCAGCATCATGTTGTGGGGATGTTTTTCTTCAGCAGGGACAGGGAAGCTGGTCTGAGTTGATGAGAAGATGGATGGAGCTAAATACAGGGCAATCTTAGAAGAAAACCTGTTAGAGACTGTAGAAGACTTGGGACTGGGGTGGAGGTTCACCTTCCAGCAGGACAACGACCCCAAACATACAGCCAGAGCTACAATGGAATGGTTTAGATCAAAGCATATTCTTGTGTTAGTATGGCCCAAAGTCCAGACCGAAATCCCATTGAGAATCTGTGGCAAGACTTGAAAATTGCTGTTCACAGACACTCTCATCCAATCTGACAGAGCTTGAGCTATTTTGCAAAGAAGAATGGGCAAACATTTCACTCTCTAGATGTGCAAAGCTGGTAGCGATGTACCCAAAAAGACTTGCAGCTGTAATTGCAGCGAAAGGTGGTTCTAGAAAGTAGTGACTCAGTGGGGCTGAGTAGTAATGCACGCCACACTTTTCACATATTTATTTGTAAAACAAATTGTAAACCATTTATCATTTCCCTTCCACTTCACAATTATGTGCCACTTTGTGTTGGTCTATCACATAAAATCCCAATAAAATACATTTACGGTTTTGACAAAATGTGGAAAATGTCAAGGGGGATGAATACTTTTTCAAGGCACTGTATAATAATCACTGATGGTATCAGGAATATTTTGAGTTAAATGATACCTGGCTATCTGAATAGATTACAATTTCCAAGCTTTCAAGAGCGCTCACATCTTGCCTACACTATGCTTGAAGAAGTGATGCTATCCAATTAAAGTAACCATTTAACACCTTTTCAGGTTTACATATTACATTTATGCCTCCTGTATTACTAATAGTTTATCATTTTACTAGTATGCTGGTCAGAAGTTCCACCTATGCTGGCTAAATGCTTGTTCATCATTAGTGAGTTCATAGGTGTGCACAGCCTATTGTATTAGGGTGTTCACCCTTAAGCTCAAACACACATGCATGTGTATGTGTCTACATATATATGAACCCGGCACATTGATCTCCCTGCTGCCCCAGTGAAAGAGAAGAGCATAAACACTTTTCTTATGGCAGAGCAGGTAAGAGGGAGATCTTTACCATGTTCCTACTGCTACATAGAGCGATAACACTAATGCGCATGGGGTGATTAGGGTGTGCCTAGGCATACCTGGCACACCCTGTGCTCATGCCTATGAGTGAGCTACTATAAGTGATGATGAGGGTGATAATAACAGCCTGGACCCTTGCAAATACTAATACAAAAACACACTGGTAACATCCAAAAGTTCTAATAAATGTTTCTATGGAGACTAGACATCTTTAAAAAGCCATCATACCACTGTGATGAAAAGCAGTATTGCACAGTTTTAGTTCTAATACAGTGAGATCTAAAGCCTTACTTCAGTAAATTAAAGGCTACGTTCACCTTTTCTAAAAAAAAAAATGCACATCTTTTTGGAGGTATAAAATGTGCATTTATAATTTTTTTTTTACATTGCACCCTTAAAGCATTAAACCTGCGATCAGCAGATTGTGGATGCAATGCCTGGATCCTGCAGACCCTGAGTACACTGTCTTCCCATACCTCCAATATGGGCAAGCAGTTACTGAATGGCAGGAAGAATCAATGAACTGAGAGAGTGCTCATTAGTGACCTCACAGTTCATTGAGATCTACAAACCAACAACTGCAATGGCTGATTGTAGTCTATTAATTCACAAAAAACTGTGTATGATTGACGTGGCTGTGTGGCTGAAGCTCCGCATGGCTTCGCTGTTTTTAAATTGTGACAGCGGGTGCATGGAGAGGATAACCGCCTGCTTTAACCGAGAGAGGAGCACTGGAAACCGGAGGTGGGTGGATAGGAGCATGTTACACTCTAAGTATAGGTATAACATGTAACATGCTGCTAAAGGAGAACTTATCATTTAACTTACATTTAGGGCACTTGTAATGGTGATGGGGTTTTATTTGTATGAATGCTCCAAAAACCTTGTTACAGTTAAAATCTATTAAAATAAATATTGTGCTTTGCACACTGTACCATTAAACTTAAGTGTCTAAATATAAAAAGAAAAAAAATAGCAGGATTATGTGTGAATTTACAAGTATAAAATATAACTTTAGGAATCTTGACTTTAGTTTACAAAACTGTGAAGTACACAAAATAGGTACCTAAACTGTATTATTCATAAGCAATTGATCCTGCAATTGATCCTGCTAGATACAAGCAACATGTTGAAATTAAAGAAAAGACTAAAATAAAAGGAACAATACAAAGTCCACCAAAAATAAAATATTGTGTGAAGGTAGTACCCTATCACACCTTCCTTTATAATGTGATCCATAGAATAAAAAAAGACTTAAAATGCAGATCAAGCTATAGAGACAGGTAAAATGATATGCTAATTTTAGGTTTTCCTGTTATGTTATGCCACCTACAATTTGTGCCTCACAAAGCCCCTGTTGGCACTTCAGTATGTTGAATGACACTGCCAGCTGTTGAGGAGATCTGTGGAAGGGCCAGGACCAGGCCTCCTTTTTTTAGGAAGACATCAAAATTTGCATTTAAATGTAGCTGCCTATTTTCCTGGAGGTTTTGTTTCTCAGAAGGGGACCTCTGCTTAGACACTTTTTCATCATTTGCTTAGTTTTAGATTTGTCATGACCAATTTACTATAACTTTGGGTTGGGTCCTCTTTGGTAAATGGCTTATTCCACCATGAATTAAGTTGTTATAGAATTAGGCCATGGTGTGCCACCAATAGGCCTATTTGTTAATAGTGTTTAGATTTACAGATTTTCGTTGGTCACAAATCCTTAACAACAAGCAAAATATTCTTACTATACCTGGTTTCATAAACGCACTGTGGTTCTTTTACTAAAGACAAATAGGCTGTTCAATTTGCAAGAGAATTTTCCCCAGAGCTGACTTCTATCGTCCAATCATGTACAGGCAAAAATGCTGTTTTTTATTTATCTTGCTCATTATTGAGTATTCTTTGCTAGGTGAAACTTCACCACATTCACTAAGCTCTGGGGAATTCACAAACCGAACAACCTATTTGCCTTTAGTAAATCAACCCCCCTGTGTCAGTCTCTTCAGAGGATTGAATTAGAATAATTAAGAAAAGAGAACTATGTGCCTCTTATAATCCTGACATTGCCCACTTGTCAGAGAAATTTGCATTCTGTCATAACTGATATATAGAAAGGAGATGCTGCCTCAAAGGCCAAGTGCTCCCACTGGAAGATTTGACTTCTACTCTATACCTAACTCTGTTCTGGTGACATCCATAAAATTCAGGATTCCTCATTGCCTTTTCTCCTGATGACAATCATTAACAAGACATATTGTGAGGGTAGATCCCCCCCCCCCCAAAAGGGACACAGAAAGCAGTATAAACCAATAGAGGTTCTAATCCTAATTAAATTGTACAATATAATACATGCATATTGCTCCTTGTCCCCAATATAAGTACAGAAAACAGCCATCAAGATTTAAGAAATGCTGTTGATGTCACTGCGCTTCATTCCTTCCTCCTGGGATAAGCTGGGCACTTGAAATCCCTCAAGAATGCACTCCATCACATCGCAAAGGTGTATTCTCGCTTGATTATGGGAGCACAGGTATCCCAGCAGGCAGTGTCAAGGCATGATGTTATCATCCATGCCACCCGGAAGTAACCATTTAACATAAAAATTGGGACTGTAGTTTTTTTGGGGTTTTTTTAGGAACAGCTTCATTTAAAATTGCTTTTGCGGGTAACTTTACTTTTAATGTCTCTATATGGAGCTGTAACAGGGTTGGTTTAAACTTTTGTAAGTTTGTGTTGTTGTCTAGTTTAAATCTATATTTTTTTTTTTATAAGGTTATATTCATATTTTATTATACAGTATATAACAATATTTTTTCATTCATCATTGTATCTTTGGCATTACGTCTGTATGCATTGATAACTTTTTCTTAGGAAAAAAGAAATCAATATTATCTAAATAAATGTAAATCTTACCTCCGTAACACAAGCATATTGTACAAAATATCATTTCGAGAGCAGTCATTTATTATCTATATTAAAGCTGTCTGCTTTTGCTGATGTGACCACAAAGGTGCTTGCGCTATGACATAGGGTCACAAACTCGTTGCAGCTGCAGCCTTTGTTTGCCTTTAAACAAGTGACCTGTGAATATCTATGGAGCATGTCTTTATTAAATGAACTCAAACTGTTAGATCCAGGACAGTGTGACTGCAGATTTGAACGACCTTTAGCCAGATCTAAAATAATTACACTGGGGATCAACAAATCCTGAGCTGATTAAATGTTAAAATGGTGAGTAAAAGGCTAAAATAAGAGTCACTTACTATACATTTGTTATACACCATTACATTTATCTAGATAAAATTAGGCATCAGAACTACAGTATGTGTTCATTAACTTAAGCCATTATTATTGTAAAGCATTTGTATTTCATTTAGTAGGTCTGTTAACACAACCCTTTTATATGTATTCATATGTTTTGCAGTAGACTTAAAATATTTACAGGATTTTATTAAAGGGTTAATTAGCCCAACATTTTTATATAATTTTTTTGGCAGATGTTAAAAGACCTAAACATTTCCTATTTAGTGATTCAAAAGTGAGATTTTGGTGCTTGAATCTCCAGGGCTATACACCTTCCAAAACTATTTTGAAGGGCCTCCACTTTCCCGGGGAATATTTTTAAGGTATACCTAAAACTTCAAACTGATTACTACAAGCATAGAAGATACATAATCATAGTAAATTGCAATTTTTGTGTTATTACACAGTGGTGCAAATAGGGAAATATAGGAATGGTGCAAATAGAAAATTTGTTACAGTATGTAAACATTGTACACCTGTCACGTACCTGAAAGTAAACTGAAATGATGAGGTCAACCTCACTTGTATCTCTAGCTCAGGTCCCACTAAAGGTGGAACAGAGGGTACCGGGGGACAGGAGGAACACGAGTGCCAGCAGTTGTTGATAGGAGTGCTTGCATAAGGAGATGCAGATGCTGGCAGAACATCAGGTCAGGAACAGTAATTGATCCAGCCAAAGTTAAAGGGGCACTACAGACAGGCTGCGGGTTCCAGATGCAAGGCTTGTCAGAGCTCCCAGCAGGCTTGAGACAGAAACCGCTGTGATAAAGAGAGCTGATACAGATGACAGCTGGAGAGGCACTTGAACCAGATGTGAGAGCAGAGCTGGGAACAGCAGCATGGTCACAGGGATAGCTGAGGTCAGAAGCAGGCGGGCAGCGAGATACCGAGACATAAGACAGAGACGTGGTCAGGAACATAGCCGACATCAGCAACTGGTGACAGAGCAAAGGCAGGATCCAAGTTCAGGTCAGAGGCAACAAGGAAACAAGCAGAGTAATAGCAGGACACAGGGAACAGCTGAAAGGCCAGTCAGCACTGGAGCATGAACAAGAGCCCCTTTGAATAGTCCTTCTGGCTCCAACATGCATTAAGTGCATGCCTGTGTGTGTGCCCATTGTCGTGCAAGCGCTCGTGTACATTCCTGTGTGCATGCACATGCATAGTCCCCATTCTGCTGAGAATTATGCATGCATGCACATTTCTATTAGCCATTCATCATGAATGCACATTTCTATTAGCCAAACATTTGGTAGTCATTCTCTGACAATACCACATTGAAAAGAATTTTAAAAAGTTGATATTTCGAGTGCAAGGGGAGATGGTGAAAACCTTGCCAGCTGTATCATAGTCAAGTAAGTTCTATAAAGGATGTAAATGTGGTTACATTTATCAGAAATTTTAGGAAAAGTGACTCTGTGGTCCAGCAATGCTTCATCTAAGAGGACAAAAGGGAAATAAAGGAAAGTGGACTTTCAGGTGTCACAATGGTAGCCTGGGAAAAAAGTAAACAACCACCATACAATTCAAAATATTTTATTACACATACCAATAATTAAAATGTATCATAAAAACACATAGTGAATACAGGATGCTAGGATTACTACATTTATGGTCACTCAGAGGAGCGCTTGACCTGTATTGCCCAACAACAACACATATAATTAGACAAATATGCAAAAAATATCATATACAGTATCTCACAAAAGTGAGTACACCCCTCACATTTTTGTAAATATATTATTATATATTTTCAAGTGACAACACTGAAGAAATGACATTTTGCTACAATGTAAAGTAGTGAGTGTACATCTTGTGTACCAATGTAAATTTGCTGTCCCCTCAAAATAACTCAGCACACAGCCATTAAAGAGGAACTGCAGTTTGCTCACATAATTTGCAATAAAAGCATATTTGTCATTCTGAAGCTTCCCTCCAAACACTTTGCATATTATTTTATATATACTGTGGTTCTGTACTTGCCAAATATGCTGCAGAAATCTCCCTTCACTGAGTCTGGCTGCATCCATTTTAACTGTGGGCAGCTGAAGTTGCTGTCTGTTCACTTCCTGGAGTTACACAGACACATAGGTCTGCAGCTCTCATTGGCCCTCTTATGACTCACCCCCCTTAGTGGCAAACTCTCACAAGAGTGAGAGAGAGAGCTGTGCATGATGCAATAAGCCTAGGCTTTTTACCAGACAAGAAACAGGAAGTGGGCTATATAAGGTATTTACTGGCAAAAAAAAAATATTTTACTATCCAAAGAACAAGGGCAGAAGATTTAATATATGAAGGATGAAAAAATTACTGAAGTTAAGCTTTAATGTCTAAAACGCTGGCACCAAAAATGAGTACACCCCTAAGTGAAAATGTCCAAATTGGGCCCAATTAGCCATTTTCCCTCCCGGTGTCATGTGACTTGTTAGTGTTACAAGGGTTAGGTGTGAATAGGGAGCAGGGGTTTTAAATTTGGTGTTATCGCTCACTCTCTCATACTGGTCACTGGAAGTTCAACATGGTACCTCATAGTAAAGAACTCCCTGAGGATCTGAAAAAAAGAATTGTTGCTCTACATAAAGATGGCCTAGGCTATAAGAGCATTGCCAAGACAGTGGTTTAACAGGACAGGTTCCACTCAGAACAGGCCTTGGCATGGTTAACCAAAGAAGTTGAATGCACACGCTCAGCGTCATATCCAGAGGTTGTCTTTGGGAAATGGACGCATGAGTGCTGCCAGCATTGCTGCAGAGGTTGAAGGGGTGGGGGGGTCAGCCTGTCAGACCATACGCCGCACACTGCATAAAATTGGTCTGCATGACTGTCGTCCCAGAAGGTAGTCTCTTATAAAGATGATGCACAAGAAAGCCTGCAGTTTGCTGAAGACAAGCAGACTAAGGACATGGATTACTGCAACCATGTCCTGTGGTCTGATGAGACCAAGATAAACTTATTTAGTTCAGGTGGTGTCAAGCATGTATGGCGGCAACCAGGTGAGGAGTGCAAAGACAAGTGTGTCTTACCTACAGTCAAGTATGGTGGTGGGAACGTCATGCTCTAGGGCTGCATGAGTGCTGCCGGCACTAGGGAGCTAAAGTTTATTGAGGGGACCATGAATGCCAACGTGTACTGTGACATACTGAAGCAGAGCATGATCCCCTCCTTGCGGAGACTGGGCCGCAGGGCAGTGTTCTAACATGATAATGACCCAAACACATCTCCAAGATGGCCACTGCCTTGATAAAGAAGCTGAGGGTAAAGGTGATGGACTGGCCAAGCATGTCTCCAGACCTAAACCCTATTGAGCATCTGTGGGGCATCCTCAAATGGAAGGTGGAGGAGCGCAAGGTCTCTAACATCCACCAGCTCTGTGATGTCATCATGGAGGAGTGGAAGAGGACTTCAGTGGCAACCTGTGAAGCTCTGGTGAACTCCATGCCCAAGAGGGTTAAGGCAGAGCTGGAAAATAATGGTGGCCACACAAAACATTGACATTTGGGCCCAATTTGGACATTTTCACTTGGGGGTGTACTCACTTTTGTTGCCATTGGTTTAGACAATGGCTGTGTGTTGAGCTATTTTGAGGGAACAGCAAATTTACACTGTTATGCAAGCTGTACACTCACTACTTTACATTGTAGCAAAGTGTAATTTTGTCACATGAAAAGATATAATAAAATATTTACAAAAATGTGAGCTACTGTATGATGAGGGCAAGAAATACAGGATAGGGTCATGGGTCTTGACGTATTTCACTGTAAATTTGTGTAATCAGGAGACCAAATCCATAACCAACATGACATGTATATAGCATTGCAGCTGATCAGCCAGAGTACCCCTAGTAAAGCCAGAGAGAAGGGAGGCCTATTAGGGTGTGGAAAGCACAACAGAGCCTTCAACAAGCGGACCGGATATCTGCTTGAGAATGAGGTAAGTTCAATTCTCATGCCAGTGCATAAAAAATGCTACAGTCATAGGGAGTGCTCAAAATCAGTCATTGTGCATCCAAAATGCCAGTCCTATAATGAAAAATATGGCCCTACTGGATGGCTCTTGTTATATAAGCTTATCAGCAGAGGGGCTAATAAAAACTGGAATTAATGGGTTATCCATCAGACTATACATCTTCCATCAAATCTCTCTGTGAATTATTTATTAGCTATTCAGTGTAACTGAAAATACCCATATAACTTTAATCATTTAACTGTTAAAAGAACTTAATGATGTTGATTACCTTAAAGTGGAGTTCCACCCAAAAGTTGAACTTCCGCTTTAAGTCCTCCTCCCTGGCTCCTGTTTGTGAAATTACACTTTTGAGGAGGAGGGGGGGAGCAGGTACCTGAATTGGACAAGTACCTGCTCCCACTTCCATTCCAGTTGGTGATCAGAAGTGGAAGTTTTCCCTCCCGAAATCTTCTGGGACACATGACAGGTCCTACAAGACTTCGGGGCCAGTCGCAGACTGCAGTGCCGCTCGCACATGCTCAGTGAACACATGGCTGTGAAGCCAAAAGCTGTCACAGCTGGATGCCCATAGCAGAGATACCAGGGCTGCCGAGGGAGGACACGGGGAGATGGCGGCTGCAGTGAGTACACTGCTGGACCGTGGGACAGGTACGTGGCTGTTTATTGAAAGTCAGCAGCTACACTTTTTGTAGGTGCTGACTTTTAATAAACAAACGAATGACTGGAACTCTGCTTTAATGCAGATGGAATTATTACTTAGCTCAGTGATTATGGTAAATATTCACTTTGCAAAAAATACCCAATTAAATGCAAGAGAGATTTAAAAAAGCAATATGCTTGCTTGCACATGATTAAACAATGGAAGTCAGCATGGATTCATCTCATTCACTAACCTAAGGGAATATTCCTTTGCAGAGGGAATAGGGAAAATGCCCTTCCAAAGTGAACATTTGCCTTTAGTAAATTAATCCCCATTTATCCATTAACTATCTCATGTTAGAAGGGCTAAGAAGGGTGGACTAGTGCATGAGTATGCCCATTCTTTAAGGCTAGGAATTTCAGCATTAGTTGTGGTGTGATCTTTACTATGTATTGTTAACCTCTTAATGTTGAAAATAAAACAAATCTTAATGTCTGAATGCAGTTTTGCTACTTTTGTATGTTTTAGTTAATTGTACATATGTATCATCAAAACTATTAACTATAAATTGGGCCTTTTTTTTTTAGGTAAACGTTAAAGGGCATCTCCTCATATTTTTTATTATCAAGGAAAAACTGGTGCGAAATAGTAAAAGCATTTTTTTATCCTACCTAAAACACACTTACCCTAAATAAAAGCTTTTTCAATCCAACCTAATAAATACCGACCCCGACCTTTGACCCTGGCACTCTGAAATTAACCTAGATTAAGCTCTGATTTATCCTTTTTATTCTTATTATGATATGATATCTTTCAGAAGGTGAAAGCAAGTACAAGGTTGAGTTTTACAGAGTGATGACTCTGAAAGCCATTCAAAGGCTATTACGGTGATCATGTGATCGGGAGCCAGTCCTCCATACTCCCGATCATTGGTCAGAGACCTGGAGCTGTTGGTTATAGCCCAGTCTCCATACTGGGAGTGCACTATGGATTGTGCTTCCAACACAATTGCCAGTGTTCATATATGCAGCACCTCTGAAGAAGGGCCACCTGCAAAATGCTGCATAAATATGTGTGACATGTGCAACAATGGGTTAATTTACGCTTAGGCATCAATAAAAATCTGACAAGGGTTTTAACCTTTTTCCTACCATAACCAAAGCTAAAAAAAAAAAAAAAAAAGTTTTGGCTATACATACATTTTACCTATATGCACATTTAATCTATAAATCCCTTGTCTTTTCATCTTTGTATAACATTATTTACTATATGTCTGCTTAGACTTACTGTTTAATTATGATATCTGTAAATATGCCTGGTACTAACTTTCTTAATTACACTAAATTATACTATACAAGGGCCAGAATATAAGAAATAGTTGTAGTATGATTTATTTCCATAATGTCTAAGCACCTTAATCTCTTACCAGACTTCATATCCCAAAGCTTTTATAATGAGGGCAATTTATAGCTAGTGGCTTATCAAAATACCAGACCGTTTTTTTACCTGGCAGAATATAAATTTAGCCTCAATATGTAAATATATTTATTGAAAATTGTTCTTCATTAAATAAACGGGTTTGCCTTTTCTATGCTTCTATCTTCATGTTCTATTCAGGCACTTGTTAGTAGACTTTGTACTTTGGTGCTATTACAAAGCTAGTAAAAATCAGATTATTGCTAGTCAAGCATTATTTTTATGCTAATTAAAACATTTGAATCAAAACCAGTTTTTACTAATTACTTTACTCGGATGGTATTAGTTAGAATCAACTGGAAAATAGATCCTAAGCACACAGTTTATACATAAGCCCTGTGTTACTGAGCTCTAAAGTGCTGTTTAAATTTCATTTTAGCAAATGTTGCTAAGAGACCATTTCTAGTGCAGCAACTGCTTAAGGTCAGGTTTCAATCAGTCCTCGTGATTTGCTGAAACCTTATTGAAGACCAAATGTCATCCCGCATTGATCTCTATAACAGCTGTATACATGTATTGATTGTTTACATATTTTAAATTGCGAAATTACAAAAATAATCACTGTAAAATGTTGATGGGTTCTAGCTAAAAAGCAACTTTAAGTCAAAAAAGTACCCTTGGTTGTGAGAGTTTGGGCAAAAAATGTATTTAGCACAAAACTGATGGAAGATGCGAAACACGGTTCCAGATATAAATTTAAGTCTACACTTCAGGAAAACAGCTAAATACATAGGTAAATATATATTTTATATTTATATAAATTGTGTTACCTGGCACAGGATTTGTAATCTTGTTCAGTTAGTTTTGTGATTGCCTGCCACACTGTACAACCAGTAAGGTGATAGACTGCTGATTCTTTGGGTAGGGATCAGACAGGTGGCACAAAAAGCTGTGAAGCTGAACCAGGAAATAAACAGCCATCTTCCTGTTTATGCAGTGTTGCAAGGATGTGAATCACAAAACTGTCAAAACTGAGTTATAAATCGGTGCATAAAACAGTTCACATATATTTATACCAGCTGCAGTGCACTTGCCCTTGCTAGCAAGAAATATGTGTTTTGAAGTAACATATATTTAGTTTTCAAAACATCACAGTAGTTGTATTTTTAGATAGCTTGCCCTTCCTTTATTTATATGACTACTGCACATACTATACCTGGTCAATAGAGCCACTCAATAACATCCAGGTAAATATGTTTGTGAAACCCTATGTAGTAATTGTTAGAACTCAAGGAATAAGTAGCTTTGCTTGGATGAGTTGTCACTAACAGGCCCCATTTGACAATAATACAGAACTGAAAGGTAATACCTTTTGATCTTACCATAATGCTTGTATTACTCCATCAATAAACACATTTGTCACTGATTATCATATTAATATAAATTGTAGGAGAAGTGTTTCACAAATACAATTTAATCTATGGGGATCAGGAGACTGTAGCAGGGATAGTTACTACTGTCTCTGATAAGGGTCAGCTACACATTATAGAAATATTATTGGCAGACCTATACTTAAATTATAATGCTCCTTTTTTACTTCTCCTTCTAGACTATTTATCTAAAAAATGGTAAGAAGAAGTACTTATACCTTTATTGCTTTTAGTTGCAAGGTTAAATACTGTAGCATTGGTCACATGGTCACTGCTCTAAGATCATGAAAGTTAGCCTTGCAGCTTGACTGCTGAGCAGTTATCTATTGTTGTGGTAAATACTATGTGTAAACTGTTCCAGGATTTTGCATTGGAACCCACACTGTATGCCACTACATTTGCCACCCTTCCATGGAAAAAGTACAATCTTCTGTACATTTGAGATGTTCTTTAGGTTTGGGCCGAACTTTGCATGTGAAACATTTGAGAATGTATAAAGCCCTAAAGTTCTTACATGCTAATGTGCTGTTCTGCAGCATTTTATGTTTTTGTAGTTTCCTTAAGCCATTGTTGATGCAGGAGAAAGCAAACTTACGTGAGTCAGCAAGTGGCCTTTAACGGCAAACTAATTCAATAAAAAAGGTATGCCATGCCCCCTAAAGGCAATACCCAACCAGAGAGTGCCATTATTACTTATTGCACCAGCTTCAACTGATTTTTACAACACGCTGGGGTTGATTTACTGAAACTGGAGAGTGCAAAATTGGATGCAGCTCTGCATAGAAATCAATCAGCTTCTAACTTCAGCTTGTTCAAGTAAGCTTTGACAAAAAAAAACAAAAACTGGAAGCTGATTGGCTACCATGCAGAGCCGCACCATATTTTGCACTCTCCAGCTTTAGTAAATCAATTCCACTGTCCCTCTCCCCAAGATGTAGTGTTGTTTATAGGCAATTACATATTATACCACCCCCTTACCCCTCCCACCCTTCACTCTAAAAGAGAAATATGGGTCTTTTTTTTTTGCTAATCATACTTACCTCGGTGGATGGAGCATCAGACTGATGCTGCAGCTGTCCCCCGGCGTCTCTGCACTGAGAATCGAGCCATGAACACCACCGATGGCTCGTTTCTCACTCCTTCCCAAGCAGAGTGATGCTGACTGTCAGTCTGCATTGCTCCTGGTCTGCTTCTCCACACTCATTGGAGCGCTGAGCTGTGGAGGGGCGGGAAAAGGCCATCTCAGCAGCTCCCTGAGATGCTCAGACTGCCATCAATCAAGGCAGCCGGCGGATCCAGACATCAGAAGTCAGAATGATGCCCTGCCTGGACTGATGGCGTGACATCAGCGGAGAGAGGACTTTAGACTGCTCTCCGCTGAAAATGGGTCACAGGAGTGCAAAACGAATTGCACTCCTGGGGCCCTTAGGAGAAGCCAAGCCTAAAAAGCTCAGGCTGGACATCTCCTTTAATGATCACTTCACAAATCAGATTCTCCATATATCCGACAGCTGGTGGAGTTGTATGTGGAAGAGGTCTAGGCAGTGCAGCAGTGATATTTATTTTGCTATATTATATTTGTTATTCCACTAATATGGAGTGGTATATCATGTTTAAAGGGTAACTCCACTTTCGTGGGGAAAAAAATAGCAAATAAAGAAAAAATAATATAGCACATATAATTGCGACAATAATCATATTGTAATTCAAAGTTATTAACAATTACCTTTCCTTTTCAATCTGCAGCCACTGTACTGTAATTGTATTGACCACTCCCCAGAAACATAATTTCCTGCTTGTGTCATTGGCTCACCAATTTACCCAGAAGTCTACTTAAGATACAAGTCAGATTTTAGGCATCCCTTGCAACAAAAATTTCATTTTTGGAGAGATACTTTCAATAGGAGCACGTCTAAGGGAGGCAGGCCCAGCAGATTTCCTCATTAGCACCATGCACCTGCACACCTGACAGTTAATTATGAAACCACTCCCATTAGACCCACTCAATACAGAGGCACAGACAAACACACATGGGTTACTTCAGAATAACAAAAGGTAGGAATCTGCAACAAAGGCAATGTACATAGATCACTCAGAGGGGAATGTTTTTTTCTCAACAAAAGTGGAATTACGCTTTAAGGATATTCCTTTAAAACATAACATGTACAGTGGGCTCCAACTGGTTTGCAGATGCATAATAGTTTACTTAACCTCCCTGGCAGTATTCCCGAGTCTGGCTCCAGGTAGGATTTCAGTACCAAAAGTAGTAACCCCAAGCCAGACTCAGGATCGCATCGCAGGATCATTGTAGAGGTTACTTACTTTGTCCCCTGGATCCTGCGATGTCTCCCCGCTGTGATCTGCGAGCCGCCATGTCTCGCTCGATTCACAGTGCCAAGCTCTGTTCCCTGCGAGCGTTGGATGGAGTTCGGCGCCAAATTCAAAAAGTAAAAAACACAGTATAGATACAGTATACTGTAATCTTACAGATTACAGTACTGCATCAAATAATTACACAACCCCTTTGTCCCTAGTGGTTTGTCCAGTATCCTGCATGCAGTTTTATATTATAAATACTATTCTTTCTGCCAGGAAACTGGAGATTGTCCATAGCAACCAAAAAATGGCCGTTTACGTCAAAAGTGGTTTTACACCAACTAGAAAACAGCGATAATAAATTACAATCACTTGCAGAATTGAGCGATAGTGATTCATGGGGAAATTCGTCATCAAACACTAAAAGTAATGACAGCGACAATTCTGCAACTGAGCAAATTTCAGTGTTTTTGATTTGATTACATTATTGAATAATTTTTATTATTATATTATTATTTGTTATAATTATTTATAGTTATTTATTATATTATAATTTTTGATTTTGTTTTTCAAACTTTATCATACCCGGGATGTCTACTAGACTCTTGTTTGGACAGATTTAAGTGAGTTATTCCTAAGAATTACAGGCCTACAATATAAAACGCCAAATTTCCATGCAAAATAATTGTACCGCTTTCAGCATCAAAAATCTGAAATAATCATACCGCCAGGGAGGTTAAAGGAGTTGTAAAGGCAGAAGGTTTTTTTTATCTTAATGCATTCTATGCATTAGGATAAAAAAAAAACTTTCTGTGTGTAGCAGTCTCCCCAGCACCCCCTAATTACTTACCTGAGCCCCTTCTCTTTCCAGCGAAGTCCATGAATGTCTAAGCCGTCCAGGATACTCCTCCTGATTGGCTGAGACACTCCGCTCAGGTGCCCCCATAGAAAACTGCTGGCTGAGGGTGCACTCGATAGGAAAGGAGGGGAAAGGAGCATGAAAGAGGGACCCGAGAAGAGGAGGATCCAAGCTGCACTGTGCAAAACCAACTGCACAGAGGGGGTAAGTATAACATGTTTATTTATTTTTTTAAACAAGACTTTACAATCACTTTAATATTGCTGATATAGTGCTGTATTTCAGAAATGTTATCATACAAATAAATGATTTGAAAAAAAAAAATGAAATGCATAGTCTGAAATCCATAACATAATATTTTTAACAGAAGTTCTACTTGTATTCACAGTCACGAAGCAAGAAAGTGCTCAGTTACTTGTGCTGAATTACATAATTATTGGAAGGCCTGAATAATTCAATTTACGTGCACCAAGAGAACATAGCAGTGCTAAGAAAATCACCAAGTAAATAATCTAGTAATCTCATCATTCTCCTAAGGATTCCGTTGCCTGATGTCTTTACTTTAGTGGTTTACAAATACAGTCAGTTTAAGTACTGACATTTGACAAAGGATATGAGAAATATTTAATAGGATGATTGACTTTTTTGTAAGAATTTGGGTTTTTCAGTTTTTGGGTGTGATTGTTTGGCTGTCAGTATACATGAAGGTTTGATCCATGGACCACATTTCCATCATTTAAAATGCTGATGTAAAAAAAGTTCTCTATTTGTAGCCCTATCTTAAAAGGATATACAGTATATTTTATTGTATACATACTTTTTATATTTAAAAATAAAATTCAGTTTTATGTTTTTATCTTTTAGGTGGACACATATGAAATAATGCATGTGATCAGCTTATATTTATCACTTTCATCCAGCAAGTAGAACTTGCTGGTGAAGGTTTTCTGCAGTATATTGTTGTTATATATAGCACCAACAGTTTGTACAGCACTTTACAAAATAAAGGAATACAGTATAATTACAATACAATGCAATTCAATAGGGTTCACAGGGCCCTGCTGGTGAGAGCCTACAATCAAAAAAGGAGGAGCCAAGTGATACAAAAGGTATAATAAAGTGCCCATGGAACTTTTTCAAAATGGTATTTAGACAAGATGTTATATGCCAGTACCCACCCCAGCATGTACCATCTCAGCCTGTACCTTGCCCCTTAAAGGAGTTGTAAACCCTTGTGTTTTTTTTTCTTTCAGCTTAATGCATCCTATGCATTAAGCTGAAAAACTTCTGGCAGTGGCTGGCCCCCCATTTTGCTTACCTGAGCCTCTTCATCCCCCCGGTGGAGACGTGCTCTCCCTCTCTTCACGGGGTCCCGGCTCTTGATTGGATAGATTGATAGCAGCGCAGCCATTGGTTCCTGCTGCTGTCAATCAAATCCAATGACACGGGCGCCAAGGGGCAGGGCCGAGTTTGGAATTCATGTCTATGGACGCAAATGCTGGACTTGGGAGCGCGCCTGCAAGATAACCCCCGGGAGATCACTTCTCCTAGGGGGTTATCTGATGCGAGGAGGAGCCGTGAGAGCTGCCGAGGGACCCCAGAAGAGGATGATTGGGGCCACTCTGTGCAAAACATGCTGTGCAGTGGCGTAAGTATGACATGTTTGTTATTTAAAAAAAAAAATGAAGCTTTACAATCACTTTAAAGATGATTTAAATTTATACTGTGATAAGGGGGAAATAGTACTTAATTATTTATTCAAAAACTCATAAAAGACACATAGCTAGGAGAGCAAACTTTGAAAATTAAAGACAAGCTACAAGGGAGGCCATAATTGGGAGGATTGAGTACAGTTCATGGTTAAAGGGGTTGTAAACCCTTATGTTTTTTTCACCTTAATGCATCTTATGCATTAAGGTGAAAAAATACCTGGCAGTGACCGGCCCCCCAGCCCCCCCCATTTTACTTACCTGAGCCCTGGAACTTCATTCAGTGGGGATGCACTCTTCCTCTGCCCGGGGTTATCGGCTCTTGATTGGATAGATTGACAGCAGTGCAGCTCCCGCTGCTGTCAATCAAATCCAATGACGCACCTGTGGGCGTGGCCGAGTCATACATTCGGCAGCTATGGATGCCGAATGATGGACTCAGGAGCTCGCCCGCAAGGTAACCCCCTGGGAGAGAGTGCTTCTCCTAGGGCAAGGATATGCAATTAGAGGACCTCCAGCTGTTGCAGAACTACAAGTCCCATGAGGCATAGCAAGATTCTGACAGCCAAAAGCATGACACCCAGAGGCAGAGGCATGATGGGACTTGTAATTTTGCAACAGCTGGAGGTCCGCTAATTGCATATCCCTGTCCTAGGGGGATATCTGATGTGGGGATGAGCCGAGAGAGCTGCTGAGGGACCCCAGAAGAGAGTGTTCAGGGCCACTCTGTGCAAAACGAGCTGCACAGTGAAGGTAAGTATGACATGTTCGTTTTTTTTTGTTTTTTTAATAAACAAAGCTTTACAATCACTTCAAGGCTCCGTTCAGATCTAGGCATTGCTATTTTACAGCTGTTTTTCCTGGCATTTTTTCAAGCCTTTTTGCAGCATTTTTGTACTGGCATTTTGAAGTTCAAAAGGTCACAATTGTAAAAGCAGTAAAACACTTGTCATCTACCAGAAAAGAAGTTCAGGTACTTTTTTGAGCGAGGGGCGTTTTGCTTTAGGCGCCAGAATGCTCAGACGTGAACAGGGGCCATTGAAATGAATGGGATTTGTCTTGTTGGGCATTTTTAGAGCTGAGCCTTAGAGCAGAAAAACTCCCAAAAACGCATAGATGTAGACGGAACCTTATGCAAGGAAAAAAACATAATTTAAAATTTTAATTTTATGTTTAAGAGAAAGTATTATTACCATAACGCAAAAATTAAAGCAAGAAGTCAGTTTCAGCAAGAGTCAGTTTTAGTTGAAGGTGGATATTCAGAGCAGCAATGGTTATCATAAGGCAAAATAATAGTAAGAAGCCAGTTTAGGTAAAATGTCAGTTTTGATTAAAAAAGGGTGTTACGAGCAGCAATGATTACCATAAGGCAAAACCAATAGCAAGAAGTCAGTTTTAGTTAAAGGTGACTGTTAAGAGCAGCAATGATTACCTTAAGGCATCACTGATGGTAAGAAGTCAATTTCAGTTAGAGGTGGATGTTAAGTGCAGCAATGCTTACCACAATGTAAAATTGATGGCAGGTTATCAGTTTCAGCAGGAGCAAGTTCAGTTAAAAATGGATGTTAAGGACAGAAACTTTCTTTTTAAAATATTTTATACATGTAATGATGAAGAATGTTATTATATTATGTACAAGATTAGTTCATAAAAGTCTAAAACATAAAAAAAATATGTAAAAGGACCTGGTAGCATTTTTGTTTCAGTATATGAAAGTGAGCTAGCATATTAACCACTTCAGCCCCAGAAGATTTTACCCCCTTCCTGACCAGAGCACTGTTTACAATTTGGCAGTGTCGCTTTAACAGACAATTGCGCGGTCATTCAACGATATACCCAAACAGAATTTCCGTCCTTTTTTTTCCCACTAATAGAGGTTTCTTTTGGTGGTGTTTGATCACCTTTAATTTTTTTATAAACAAAAAAAGAGCGACAATTTGAAAAAAAACAATATTTTTTACTTTTTGCTATAATAAATATCCCCAATTTTTTTTATTAAAAAGCAATTTTCTTCATCAGTTTAGGCCAATATATATTCTTCTACATATTTTTGGTAAAAAAAAAATCTCAATAAGCGTATATTGATTGGTTTGCACAAAAGTTATAGCATCTGCAAACTATGGGAAAGATTTATGACATTGTTATGGCATTTTTATTATTTAATTTTTTTACTAGTAATGGCGGTGATCTGGGATTTTTAGCGGTACTGCGACATTGCAACGGACAGATCGGAGACTTTTGACACTTTTTTGGGATCATTGGCATTTATACAGAGATCAGTGCTATAAAAATGCACTGATTACTGTGTAAATGTCACTGGCAGGGAAGGGGTTAATGCTAGGGGGTGATCAAGGGGTTAATTGTGTGTTCCCTCACTGTGTTCTAACTGTATGTGGATAGGATTGACTAGGGGAGGAGATATATAGTTTTTCCTACTTAATAGGAACACACAATATGGCTCCTGTCCTCTGACAGCACAGGGATTTGTGTGTTTACACACACAAATCCCTGTGCTAGCGCATGTGCACATGATCATGCGTGGACGGCGGCAATCGCACCTGCTCGCATTGGTCCCCCACTGTTCAGCGGGCGTGCGTGCCCTCTGGTGGCCAAAAAAGTGTAGGATCTACACGTGCGGGATGTCACCCAGGAGGGCCGTTGTGCCGCAGTATATCTGCACAACATCGTCAGGAATCAGTTAAAATAGATGCAGTAAACTACTGGACTTGAAAAAAATCAGTCCATAATAGTGTCAATAAACACACTTTCAGTAAAAAACAAAAAATAGTTTATAGTAGAAATTCTGCCAGTGTATACATCCCCAGTTGGTCCTGAGCATCTATATTTCTTTGTTGAGAAGATAAAGCACTCTTCCATAAAGCCTCAGGTGTGTGTCAATGCAGGTCCAGCCCAATAGCCCCAGATATATAATAGATCTAAACAGGAGATTGCAGCACCATGGAGAGTGCTCCTGGGTACATGTTCCTCTTACAAGCTAGTAACAAACTAGCAATGCAATGGCTATGATTTTGAGCTGTCATTTTGTAAGCCATTATAGATCTCTTACAAATAGATACTGCACATTAAGAACTTTTAAATCTGGCTCCTAGACATTCTTTGAATGTCTTCCTCATTCACTTAAGCTTTCATTTATAAACTATTCTATTTAATTAATTGGATCAATGTCACACAGATCTGTGAAGGCTACATACATTTTGGCTGTAATTTCTGTAATAAATGAATACCCATGTTTGTCAGCTCCATCCAATGGTCAAAATACTGTATATTCTAATTTCAGGATATTTCAGACAACTATTGTGCATTTTTGGCATTAGATGGCACTGAAAACCATAGGAGTCAATCTATTACAGAAATTACAGCCAGAATTTGTGCAGCCTGCTCGAATGTGTGTGACATTCATCCAATGAATGTTTTATAAATAGACCCCCCTAGTAACCATCTGTAATATACCATAAGAACACATCATTGTTAAACTTGGACTAACTGCAACTGCAAATGAGAAATGCTTATCATTTCTTATTTCCTCTTTGATAAAAATAAGTGTGTTCATTCAGAAGTATTTCCTGTAATTAAAATTAAAAAAAATAATGAATAGTATTTTAAAGAAAACATAAATAGCAAAATCTACATTTTGATCTTTTGAGTACATTTTATTGGACCTGTAAATCAATGAAACTTTTGAGAATTTGGGAATATGATTGATTACCCAGAATTTTAATTTCACTACTGTATCTGCATTCTTAACAAAATACTGGATACTAGTAGTTCTTTCTGTCTAGTTTTTATTCAATAATTGTGCTTTGCATTTTTTTCCTTTATTTTTTGTATAGTTTTACCTACATAGCATAGCCCACATGGGTACTCAATTATGTAAATTAAATAACTGATCTGCCATGCATAATAACTCTTAATTTTTTTGTCTGCCCACTGTAAAGATGAGTTAAGAAAAACCCCTTCTCCCCACTTTATTTAGATAGGAACAATGAATGTATGAGGGACAGGAGAAACATCCAGTTTGTTAGGGAGCTAAGAATGTGAGAGGAGACACTATAGTCTGTCTCTAGAAGGTCACTTTTACAATTTACCATTACAATAGGATTTTAAGATGTAGTTTAACATTTTGTAATCTTACATGTATATCAGTTTTATTTGACGATGAAATGCTGTTGGGTGAAAACAAAGGTTGTGGAGACCACAAGTGTGCTGAGGTCCCTTGAGAAAATAATATTTCCTTGGGGTCCTGATCCTTCGTGGATGTGGGAGGCTGCCTGCTCAGTTCTTGTGAACTCTGCTTACTGATATTAAATGAATAATATATCTTACAAATATAGAATGGAAAGGTCAGGAACAGTACAGGAGTATTATTTTATTTTTAAAATAAAATGATATGGATACACTTCATACTATGTATGCCAAGCCCCAGGACCAATTGAAATCAAACTTTTATTGATATTCAACAAAAAAATTGAAGTGTGGGAGCAACAATCTCAATCCTAATAAGGCTAAACTGTAGAAAAATTACTTCAACTGCAACATCATTTACTATATTTGTATTGTAATACGGAAAGAAAAAAACTGCAACTGATTAGCTTTTCAATAAACAAAAAAAAAAGGGGCAAATCCCCTTGTAATGTATATGTGCCTTTAACGGGCTTTGTTTTCTAAGAAAATATGTGCAGGTATTCCCTCCACTGAGTCACCCCTTTGAGTTTGCCTCCTACTGACCTCTAAACACTGCCCCTTGGTTCCACCTCCCAGTACTGCCCCTTTTAGAGAATACAGAACCAAGTAGCCAAGTATCATGTTGTGGTTGTAAGTAATTTGTATGGACTATGTTGGTGATTACAAGAAAAACAGTAAAATAGATCCCCTGTAGCCAGGAAGAGCTCCCCCCCCCCAACAACAATAGGAACCCCGCAAAAAAATACCCCTCCCAGCAACAAAAGACCTTTCGTCAACAATAGTTCCACCCAGGAACAATAGCTACCCCAGCAGCCAGCAACAATAGACCCTCCAGCACACCCCACACCTCTTGTATTTACATACATTAGGTACTGGAGTTGCCAGTTCCCCCACATTCCCACTAAAAAAAGCCCCGTGCTTCTTATATAGAAATGTGGAAGTCTGTGGCTGAGATTTATGATTTTTTTTTTCTTTTTAAATACAGTTACACCTGAAACCTGAAAAGTGATGTCCGGGTGGTTCATGTGTATGCACTTTAAAAATAACAACACTTTTAAAATAAATAGGCTTTTTTAAAATATACAACATCAAACAGCTTTGCAAATGTAACCTAAAATCTCTGCCTTTCTATCCCTATGCTGGCATCACAAAGTCAGACCTGTGAAAACAGTGCTTCGTCTGCAGTTTACTCAGATCAACAGCACAGTATAAAGCGTATCTACCTGCTTGAATTACATGTCTTTAGTGTCAGGAGCCATAAATGATGATTTATAGTCTGCAGTACACTTGTAGGATCACTAAAGACATGAACCAGAAATTGATAGAAAGCAAACAGTACATGTAAATGTTTAGCTTTGTCTTGCTTACCTCCCCAACCAGTATGATTCCAGACTGCCAGTTGTGGAAAGCTGAATACATTTCTACATCTCTGTGTGTCTAAGGAGAGGCACACTTTTACCATATTCACCAAGCAAATGGAAAATTCACTTTCAAAGTGAGAATTCCCTTTTAAAGTGAACAGACTATTTGTCTTACCTGCAGCTTGGTTTATTTTACATCTTCCTTCCACAGCTTAAAAGGCCAGATGTGAACTAATCTAAATAACATGGTCTAAGGAGACAATTCATCTGTGATAATTAGATATGCATGGGATTTCAGAGACTCGAGGGCCATCTTCTCCTGACCCTGGCTATGGTCACCAAAACAGCCAAGTGTAGGTATAAACCTTGAGAACACTGCTTTTGAATTTTACAAAGCAAAAGATAGAAGAACTGCTTAACTAAAGAGCAGGTGGTCTCCAACAGTTTGGATCTGCAAGTCTAGTCTTAAAGTACTGTATCTGTGAAAACCCTTATATATATATATATATATATATATATATATATATATATATATATATATACAGTGCCTTAAAAAAAGTGTTCATACCCCTTGAAATGTTCTACATTTTGTCGTATTACAACCAAAATTGTATTTTTTAACATTTTTATTGTGATTTTATGTATGATAGACCAACACAATGTGGCACATAATTTTGAATTGGGAGGAAAATGATAAATGGTTTACAATTTTTTTTTTTAAATAAATATGTGAAAAGTGTGGTGTGCTTTTGTAGTCAGCCCGCTGAATCAATACTTTGTAGAACCATCTTTCACTGCAATTACAGCTGCAAGTCTTTTTGGGGATGTCTCTACCAGCTTTGCACATCTAGAGAGTGAAATATTTGCCCATACTTCTTTGGAAAAATAGCTCAAGCTCTGTCAGATTGGATGAAGAGCATCTGTGAACAGCAATTTTCAAGTCTTGCCACAGATTCTGATGGATTTAGGTCTGGACTTTATATATGAATATTCTTTGATCTAAACTATTCCATCGTAGATTTGGCTGTATGTTTAGGGTTGTTGTCCTGCTGGAAAGTGAACCTCCACCACAGTCTCAAGTCTTTTGCAAACTCTAACAGGTTTTCTTCTAAGATTGCCCTGTATTTGGCTCCATCCATCTTCCCATCAGCTCTGACCATCTTCCCTGCCCCTGCTGAAGAAAAGCATCCCCACAACATGATACTGCCACCACCATGTTTCACAGTGGGGATGGGGTGTTCAGGGTGATGTGCAGTGTTAGTTTTCCACCACACACAGCATTTTGCTTTTAGGCCAAAAAGTTCCATTTTGGTCTCATCTGACCAGAGCACCATCATCCACATGTTTTCTGTGTCCCCCACATGGCTTCTCGCAAACTGCAAATGGGACTTCCTATGGTTTTCATTCAACAACGGCTTTCTTCTTGCCATTCTTCCATAAAGGAAATAAAGCTATATATATATATATATATATATATATATATATATATATATATATATATATATATATATATATATATATATATAAATAAATAAAATGTGTAATAAAATAAAATCTAGGCTATTTTACCATCAGGGTGTTACCATTTATAAATTGTATTTTATTGTGTGTATATCATTAACAATTTAGTATAAGCTGTGTTCTTATCACCACTGTGTAACACTAATTATTGATATGGCTGATTTTTAGTATTGTTAGTTTTCTCAACTAGAGAATGGCCATCAAATATTTTATGCTGTGTAACGTAAGCAGTAAATACAGTGACCGAAAACTTTCAATCTGTGTGTGCTACTGTCTGTTCAGCTGCTGCTGGTCTAATGCCAAATGGCTGCAGCTGCAAGCACTGATCTATATATTTTGGTGAGGGTGGGGGGGGGGCTCTTTGGAATAGAGTACTGTGACAGGGGAGATCCCTGCATCACACATCATTTCTGTTGATGCAAGAGTCTGTCAGTTTTTTTTTTTATTCAACCCACTGGTTGAACAAAAAAAAAAATTGCACCCAGCTTTATTGACAGTGATTTTAAGGAAGGGCTTAAATCTAATTATAAATAATACTGTTTTAAAAGTAGCTGTACAAATTACTTTTCTGGCTTTCAGAAAACAGCTATGTACCAAACACCCTCACAAACTTAGATTATTTTCCCACCCCCTTCACTATGTTATGTTGACTGATATTTCTGATTTATATGATGATTTAGATAAAGATAGTACAGGCCCTATTTTGTTAAGTTAAAATACTAATTCTTTTACTGATTCTTATATTGTGCAAATTGTCTTGATCCACATTCCCAGCAGAGCTTGGACATGAAATCCTGCCTTTTTAATGACCAAAGATTCCTCTTCTTCAATTAATGAGTTGATTTTCATACCAGCAAGTCAAACTATGTCAGAGACTCCTACTATGAAAAACAGTGGGCTAAATTATTTGTGGTAAAGAACTGTGAAGGATGAGGTGATTATTTCCTTTAAGAAGCCATATTCACACATCAGTTAGTCACATAGAACTATACCAATTATTTCAGAAACTGTGGAAAGCAATTGCTAACAATGTATTATCCTAAGGTCATTAAGAATGTCAAGCAGATCAAACCATATTAAATGATGCATTGGTCGCCCAGCTAATTTAAGTCTTTAGAACAGCCTAATTCCAACTTAAAATGACTAAGTTTTCAAAAAAGAAAAACCATCTGTTTACATAATATACTGTTTTATAATACAGTATCTAAAAAAGGGCATCTATCGGGGAAACCAGAAAATAAAGCTGCAGTCACTATGGTAAACAAGCAACTCCAGGTGCCTGTGTGTTGCTTTTAGTTTACCCCAGAATGCTAGAAACTCCGGGTACCCTGAAATACAAAGTGCCAACCATCTTCAAAGTCAGTGGCCCCATGTTTTACTATTGGTTGTGATGGTGTCCTACCATAGTGATGGGTCTGTTACAAAAGACATGATGAAAGAAGGGGAAGGCCAGAATTACCTATTAGACAGGCAGATGGCATTTTGAAACACAGAAGACCTCGGGTTATGGGCATTCCAGGGTGTTTAAAAGGGAATCAGAATCTTAGTGTGACACTACTTGTTTTACCGTCACAGATTTGTTTTAAGACATTCTGTTTAAAGTCTAGTGATTTTACATTTATAAAAATGTTTGCAGACTAGACTTGCCAAGAGAAAGTAAAGCTTAACATCAGAAAAACATTTTCCAGTATAACATATTCTGGGAAATTCATAAAAAGTGTCTATGACACTCTTTACAATTCTGTTGTGTCTCCACATGACAGTTGTCAGTGAGGGTGATGGATTTATGTACCTTTTGGAAACAGGTATATGAATGTTGATCAAGCACTACGTGTGTACACTCCATCCTCAGTGCAGATAATAATCTCCCTTCCCACTGTTGCAGCTGTCACCCAGACAGGATGGGTGGAACCTGATGATAATTCAGAGACATTGGCAAGTGGTTATGGAATCTGCCCACTGACTGCTGTCAATCAAACAGAGAGAGTGTACCTGATGAGGATCTAGTTCCTCAGCTTCCCCATCAGGCTCCGCCAACTGTTAGTGCCACCAGTTGCTGGGAACATGTCAGCTGTAAAGCCGATAGCATCCTTGACAATCAATGACAGGTGGGGAGGGGGTAGCAGCAGCAAACATGCCATTTTGCTACACATCATGCAGAGAGGTACCCTGCTTGTCTTTGTATGCCAGGTGTGAATCAGTCTTAATTAACTTCAGTTTTGTTATCAACAAACAGGAGGTAATTCTTTTTCGATTTAGTGCAGCCATACAAACTGTTCAAATTGGCTGCAGATTTTTTTAAAGAGGTCATACCACCAGAAATGCATGGTGAATGCTTTATTGAATCCCCCTCCCCCCATTAGGTAATAATATAAATGACAATATGTAACATAAGTGCATGATAGAGACTTCAGTAACATACAGAACATAAAGTAATGAATGGTATTATACTCTACAATTGATCCACTGGATATGTTAGTAGTAGTGTGTCCTTGGATTCCTTCTCAGACAGAAGCTTAAAATGAACTTGTGTTTTGCCCACAGAGGACAAAAGCCATGTGTTCACACAATAAACCCCCTCCCCCTTATTCAATTAAACACCCCTCCCCACTGAACTGACAAATCATTTATTATATATGTATTTATTTTATACATTTTTGCTCATGTGATGAGTGAGATTCTCTTCTTCCTCCCCTTGCATCAGCAGTGATTTTTGTTCAGCTGTAGAGAATGGCATTCATGTAGTAAGATGATCATCGTTCTCTGCAGCATTCTCCTTTAAAATCTGTGAAATTCTGTGTGTCCATAATGCCCTGGGGTGGAATAACCTAGCCCTCCCTAGCAGCATATACCTACCTTTCTCTTGCTTTCCACCACTCCACTCACTTTCCTGGAAGAAAATGTGTCAAACATGAGTTGCTGGAATCTTAGCTTACACAAGATTATGTTATCTCTGTGTGGCAATGCTGATTGGCTCAGTGCTGTCACATGCAGGGAGTCTATGTTCCTCAATGCCCAGAAGTACCAGGATATACCAGGTACCTTTGTTTTCCTGTGATGTTTGAGTGGCAGAGACGTAAAGGAAAAGGAAGTATATGCAGAGGAAGGGAGACAGATTCAAGTAAACCCTATGCTTTGCCCTGAATAAGTCAAGCACATATTTGCTTTAGTCATGGAAAAATTCAAGTGCCACATAGTGATAATACTAACCTAACTGTGTCCAAAACATATTGAAGCAAATATTTTCAGAGCAATGAGGGAATAATACATTTTTAAATCAGATAGAGACTGGGAGATACTTACTTAAAAGTGGACCTTGCACCTTAAACCTAAGATTCTTCCTCATATACCCCTTATCGTTTATACTTGTTTTATGCATTATAATAGGCATAGTACTTTCTAGCCTCTTCTCAACCACTGTTCTAGCACAGAAGATCCCCTACTGTATTGCTATAAATACAGTATCTCACAAACGTGAGTACACCCCTCACATTTTTGTAAATATTTTATTCTTTTCATGTGACAACACTGTTGAAATTACACTTTGCTACAATGTAAAGTAGTGAGTGAACAGCTTGTATAACAGTGTTAATTTGCTGTCCCCTCAAAAAAGGAAAAAGCCATTAATGTCTAAACCACTGGCAACAAAAGTGAGTACACCCCTAGATGAAAATGTCCTAATTGGGTCCAATTAGCCAAATTTCCTTCCTCTGTGTCATGTGACTCATTAGTGTTACAAGGTCTTAGGTGTGAATGGGGAGCAGGGGTGTTAAATTTGATGTTATCGCTCTCACTGTCTCATACTGGTCACTGGAAGTTCAACATGGCAGCTCATGGCAAAAGAACTCTCTGAGGATCTGAAAAAAAGATTTGTTGCTCTACATAAATATGGCCTAGGCTATAAGAAGATAGCCAAGACCCTGAAACTGAGCTACAGCATGGTGGTCAAGACCGTACAGGGGTTTAACAGGACAGGTTCCACTCAGAACAGATCTCGTCATCGTCAACCAAAGCAGTGCACATGCTCAGCATCATATCCAGAGGTTGTCTTTGGGAAATAGACATATGAGTGCTGCCAGCATTGCTGCAGAGGTTGAAGGGTGGGGGGTCAGCCTGTCAGTGCTCAGACCATATGCCGCACATTGCATCAAATTGGTCTGCATGGCTGTCATCCCAGAAGGAAGCCTCTTCTAAAGATGATGCACAAGAAAGCCCACAGTTTGAAGAAGACATGCAGACTAAGGACATGGATTACTGGAACAATGTCCTGTGGTCTGATGAGACCAAGATAAACTTTTTTGGTTCAGATGGTGTCAAGCGTGTGTAGCGGCAACCAGGTGAGGAGTATAAAGACAAGTGTGTCTTGTCTACAGTCAAGCATGGTAGTGGGAGTGTCATGGTCTGGGGCTCCATGAGTGCTGCCGGCACTGGGGAGCGACAGTTCATTGAGGGAACCATGGATGCCAACATGTGCTGTGACATACTGAAGCCAAGCATGATCCCATCCCTTTGGAGACTGGGCCGCAGGGCGGTATTCTAACATGATAATGACTCCAAACACACCTCCAAGAAGACCACTGCCTTGCTAAAGAAGCTGAGGGTAAAGGTGATGGACTAGCCAAGCATGTCTCCAGACCTAAACTCTATCGAGCATCTGTGGGGCATCCTCAAATGTAATGTGGAGGAGTGCAAGGCCTCTAACATCCACCAGCTCTGTGATGTTATCATGGAGGAGTGGAAGAGGACTCCAGTGGCAACCTGTGAAGCTTTGGTGAACTCCATGCTCAAGAGGGTAAAGGCAGTGCTGGAAAATAATGGTGGCCACGCAGAATATTGACACTTTGGGCCCAATTTGAACATTTTCACTTAGGGGTGTACTCACTTTTGTTGCCAGCAGTTTAGACATTAATAGCTGTGTGTTGAGTTATTTTGAGGGGACAGCAACTTTACACTGTTATACAAGCTGTACACTCACTACTTTACATTGTAGCAAAGTGTAATTTCTTCAGTGTTGTCACATGAAATGATATAATAAAATATTTACAAAAATGTGAGGGGTGTACTCACTTTTGCGAGATACTGTATATGATATTATTACTGTAAATGTCCTTTGCAATCTTTACTGCCAGCCCCCTAATGATGCTGCACCTAATCTTGTTCATGTACAGACAGAGACCTGGCACCATGTCAAACTGTTTATGCCATAGGAGTATAATGTTGGTGTATTTTCTGGAAACCATAGTAGTTATCTGAGGGTATAGTACACATCATCCTCATCTAGGAGAGAATAGATGGTAGGATGATACTAAACAATGCAAAAAAAGGAAAAAAAATGTATGTCCAAGCAACATGGCGCGTCACGATCGCCGCGCTGCACACCCCCGGGCACGTGATAGCGACCGTTCTGGGACGCCGTCATATGACGTCCTCCCAGAACAAGAGCAGCACCATGCCTCCATCATTTGGTGGTGGGCAGGCGGCAAGGGGTTAAACAGTACACTATATAAAATTTTAGTTTTCCTAAAAAAATGTGTATGTGTATAAAATTTACACCCGCAAACTCGTTATAGAGTTAAGTATTGTTAAAGCGGGGGTCCACCTATCTATCGTTTTTTTTTTTTTTGAGTTCATTCACAAACTTTTCTTCTCAGCATTACATACTCACATATTGTGTGTAATATGTCCGCCTGTGTCAGATTTCATCAGAAAGAATAACTTATATTATTCACTGCAGGTGGTTTCCATCTTCATTGTGGGCATTTGAAGCCCACAAGCATTTATTTCCTGGATGTGGTGAATGCTGTGCTCCCAGCATTCACCGCTCGTTCCCGCACATGCTCAGTGGCATGCTGGGAAGCCTAAGACTAGCTCCCAGGAGTCTGGGAGAGGCTAGAAACACGCCTACTCCCACGGGAGGAGAACCAGGAAGTGCAAAGAAGAATAGAAAAATAAAAGGTAATTACGGCGATTTAAATTTTTTTAAACGGCATGTCAGCATCTAGGCAAGGAAGAGAATACATACAGATATTGTTCAAAATTTGGGCGGAACCCCGCTTTAAGTTAACGGACACATGATGACATGCCTAAACATGGAGGTATATGGGCATTTAGGCCAGCAGGCTGATTAAAAAAAAATTAATGGATTTCCCTGTGCACACATGCAAGGTGAATGAAGGAATCCTCCCTGCCACACCATTGCATTCTGACAGTGAGACTCATCTGTTGTCAGAATACTCTAATCAGCAACTGCAGTTAATTGGCTGCAAGGTGCAAGCATGCATAGGAAATCTGAGCATAAGTAATGATTTACTCAGGTAATAACACACTGGGGTTGATTTACTAAAACTGGAGAGTGTAAAATCTGGTGCAGCTGTGCATGGTATCCAATCTTCAGCTTGTTCAATTAAGCTTTGACAAAAAAAAAAAAAAAAACAAGACACTGATTAGTTTCTATGCAGAGAAGCCCCTTAGTATTCATAACTTAGCTATAGCAGAACAGTTTGATGAACAATTTAAATGTGTCTTTAAGTAGCCTTTAGTTGTACCTTCATATGTACTTCAGCGTTTCAATGTTTTTAAGCATTGTCTATTGTATAGGAAGGTTCTGAGTATGGCTGAGATACAGATGGCATGTTATAACTTTGCTAGCAGCATGATACAATTCTGATGTTCAGATACTCATAAGGCTGCCAGGTATTCCATTTTCCAGATGATTTTACAGCTTACGCAGTAGCAATAAAAAAAATCAGCTGAAGCAAAGTAAACATTATCAAGTGTATACAATAAGAAATGGTACTCTGAAACAGCTCATTAGAGAATTAATTATTGGTTGATTTGCCCTCTTACTTCAGTAAGACTAATTTGGTAGAAGATAGTGTTTCTTCATTCTCTAGGAGACGCTGGAAAAAAGATTGTATCAGCAATAGAAATAAGCCTGAAAGCCAATATCACTGCAGTTGTTACACTATTGGCACTTGGATTAATCCTCACTTGTGATGCTAGTTATAGCAATATGCGTCTTGTTGAGATAATGCCATAGTGATTTAAAATGGGAATTAGTAAACGGATCACAGCTATTCTGGTGTGAAAATTAATTTGTGTTGAAATGAATATTCATTACATTTTTTTAATACTACCTTTTCCTGTATTCATATAATGTAATTCTCTTGACTACAACACAAATGAACTAACATGCAGTAGGTTTACTGCATGTTATAATGTTCTTCAATGCACCTGTATTATGAGGAAATAATTGCATTTAATGCTAATTTTGAATTAAACCATTTATAATTCATTATCATAGTGAACACTTTTATGATGTTCATAGAGGCTTCAGAATCAGATTGACAATCTGGCAATTCTGCCATTTATTAGAAAATCTTGTATGTGTGACTATATGTGTTAGATTCTCTGAACTCCTGTTTAATTTTGAAACAATTTTGTTTTAACCGCTTGCCGACCAGTGCACGACGATATACGCATAATGGCACGGCTGCGCAAATAGGCATACAGGTACGTCCCCTTTAAGAAGCGGCATTGTGGGTGCGTGCACCCTCTGCGTGCTCCGTGACCATGCCCGCAGGACCCATGGACTTGATGTTCGCCGGTGCCCCATGATCGTGTCACAGATCGGCAGAACGGAGAGATCAGAGACAAGGCATTTCCCTGTTCTGCCTAGTGACAAGACAGAGATCTACTGCTCCCTGTCATCGGGAGCAGTGATCGTTGTCATGTCCTAGGTAGCCCATCTCCCCCACAGTTAGAATCACTCCCTAGGATACACTTAACCCCTTGATCGCCCCCTAGTGTTTAACCTCTTCCCTGCCAGTGACATTTATACAGTAATCAGTGCTTTTTTATAGCACTGATCGCTGTATAAATGACAATGGTCCCAAAATAGTGTCAAGAGTGTCTGATGTGTCAGCCATAATGTCGCAGTCATGATAAAAATTACAGATCGCCGCCATTACTAATAAAAAAATTAATAATAAAAATGCTATACATCTATCCCCTATTTTGTAGACGCTATAACTTTTGTGCAAACCAATCAATATGTGCTTATTGCGATTTTTTTACCGGCCTAAACTGAGGAAAAAATAGTTTTTTTATATATTTTTTGGGGGTATTAAATATAGAAAAAAGTAAACCGCAGAGTTGATCAAATACCACCAAAAGAAAGCTCTATTTGTGGGAAAAAAAGGATGTCAATTTTGTTTGGGTGCAATGTCGCACGACCGCGCAATTATCAGTTAAAGCGACGCAGTGCCGAATCGCAAAAAGTGCCCTGGTCAGGAAAGGGGTAAATTCTTCCGGGACTGAAGTGGTTAATACATAAAAAAAACACTGCAAATCTCATGCTTTCCAATCTGTCACCAGAAGTAATACATACTGTACATGTGCACTCTGATGGAATGTGGCTATGTGTGTCTGCACCTTGTCTACCTCTGACTGAATATATCCTATTATGAGCATTACCTATTAGATTCTAAAAGTAATTGGTGGTAGGGGTCTTCTTGTTATTGTGAGCAGGACTTGGGGACCATATATATGAGAGTGTATGCTTGCCATATGCACTTTGGTAACACAAACTAAGTGGATTTGTGTTTTTTATTTTATAATCCAAAATGAATATAAGAAAAGAGATAGACAGTCCAAGTTCAAGTCAGGCTGCCATTATTTAGGTAATGTAATTGCATTTTTTTTTGTGTATTTGCAAACCATGTGCCTGTAATCCAGGCCAGGAAACTGATACAATTTTGCAAAGGTCCAGGACAAGTTAGCACTGTGGTTAAGACAGCTTTCTTCTCAACGTTTTTGCTCCAGCAAGGCCTGGAGCAAAAAACAAAACAAAAACATATGCTTGTGGACTGCATGATATCATAGAAAGTGGTTGTGCACACAAACAGATAACAGTTCAAAGGGTGGAGTATAGAGAAGTGAGGGTTCTGTTCAGGTTGGAGAAGACTATCTGGGAAAAGCAGCTTATAGTCGGAAGCTGGCGGGTGTCAAATGAGCTTCCAACCCATTTTCTTTTATAATTTGCTGTTTGATTAAAAAAGGAAATATATTAAAAAAAAAAATTGCAGTTGGAATGCCATGGCACCTAAATCAGAGGCAGGTTCCAGGGGTCATTTTGGTTGTAATAATGTGCACAGGGACCTGTCTGAAGTATGTGTCTGCAGATTCAATGATGTGCACCTGCAGTCAGTTGTTGTAACTGTCTCTGAGGCAGAGAAGTGTAGCTGGGGGGCTATCATTTGTGTTTTGCATAAAGTGCCTTGTGATTTAGCTCTGTTTAATTTAATACATGGTTATTATTTGTATTTACATGTTATATTGTTCATAATGAAAGGCTGATCTGGCCATTATAGTGGTATTTAATTCAAAATAAAATATAATGCAAAAATAAATGCAAACAGACCCTAATGGTCTCTTTTGTCATAAATGCTTCCACTTGCCTGTCAGCAGTAATATACAATGAGCCACATATGGCGGCTTAGAGTACACTTATGGCACCCGCTCTGTGCCCTGATGAAGTGACTGCTATATGCATGTGCGAGAGACACCATCACAGTCCAAGTGGCCGAATGGAGTCAACCCTGAAGAATAACCAGACAAGGGTGGAGGCACCCGAGCTGTGACAGTACAGTGCTGGAGGGCATCCTTTGATAGGTAAGTCTGCCAGTAGGTGGTGCATAGTAGCACATTATGGTAAAAAATCTGCAGAAAATCTGCTTAAAAAAAAATCTTGTAGTTTACTATCACCTAAACCTCATGTATAGTCTGTTTTTAGTGAGGGAAAGTAGGTATTTAGAGTAAGGAAAGGAAGTGTTGGCCAAGCATTGGTTTTGCTGGCCACATATAAACTAGTCATGTTGGAAGCCTGTCTTTTGTCTGGCATACTCTACGCAGTCATGCTTGCTGATCGGAAGATATTTGAACAGCCCACGTCCAGAAAGATTTCAAATGAAAAATGTACAGTAAGTAAACTTTTCTAGCTAATCTTTAAATAATGTATATCAAGTTCTTTAACTACATGTATATGTCTTATTATCTGAATAAATATGTTTAAAACATATAAGTAACTTTCCATAAAGAACATTGTTAATGCAGAAGAAAAACAACTTAGCTAGAACAAGAGAAAGTTGTTGTTCATCTTTTGGTGCTATTCAGTAAGTCTTTGACTCTTGATAACATTGTTATAAGGTAAGGATATCAGGCTCATTACAGCTGAACAGACAGAAGTCTCTCAAGAACTGCCAGCATAATAAAAAGTATATGTAACAAAACTTTACAAGTTTTGCTAAAACACTAAAAACCCATTCACACAATTGCTCTGTGATAAAGTGCATAATTCCATGTGTGTTATCACATTTTAAGTGTTGGTGCATTGTGGTGCCATTTATTCTGATTGGTACCCAATGTGTCATGCCAATGAATTTATGTTATACTCTGCCAATGATGCTACATCTCCAAATAATAAAAGATATAAAAATGCTCCTACTTTTATCCTCACTCAATCTCCAGTGATGTCCCCCACAGACTTGCTGCTCTGGTTTCCAGCAATTACTCCTTGGGCCCAATGCATCAAGAGCTTGCTCTCCGCCATGGACTAAGAGAATGGTGCAGAAAGGGAAACTATGTCACTATTTGTAATGTTCCTTGCAGCACTTAGGATCTGCCCCCCGCCAGAGGGATAAGACGGTGAAGAGATCCTGTAATGTCTTTCCACCCATCCAAAGACACCTGAAAAAAGGTACAGGTAAGTATACATTTTTTAATGCTGTACTACTGCTTCAAGGGTGAAAGGGAGGCATAGACCAGGAACCCGAAGCTGGGCTTTAAGCCCCCCGGCATGAAGTTATACTTAGAATAAATGATACTCTGTTAGTTATTCTTAGCCATTATTTGAAGACCATGTGTACAAATTGCTACCTCTTCCCTTACTTGGTCAACCCTTCTGGGGAACAATTGCAACTTTTGGTACAATTTTTTGGCTTAAGTTCAATACACATATGACCATTTTTCAATAGTTAAAGAATAAGTTTAGGTAAAACTTTTTTTTTTATGCCAGCATAGGGTGGTATTTACCTTTTATCCAAAGTGTCTCTTGTGTTGATTCTGACTCTCATAGTTTAAATTCTCTGTCCTCCACCCTCCTTCCATACTTCACAGCCATAATCTTCCAGTGATGCAGGAGATAATACAGCTGATGAACCTATCACAGGCAGTCATCAAGAAAACAAACAAACATTTTTTACTCTTCATGCGCAGCCAATCTGTTAACTACAAAATACAGTGAAAAAAGTGACAATAATCCTATATCACTAATTAGTAACTGCTGACACCAATATGTGTTCCGCCATACATCAAAGATTCAATCCATGTAGCTTGTGTCATGCTGACCAAGCTATCATAAACCAAAACCCACTTTAAAAATCATGTTACATATTCAGTGCATGTATAATCACATATCAACTTTATGACTCAATAACTAAATATGATAGAAATTAGTCTTTATGATAAAGTCTGTGTGATGTGTTTCCCTTATAAATCAGCACACTTGTAAACAATTATAATCAGTTCTTCTCAGTGAGAAATTCTCCTCTGACCACCAATTCACACTTGATCCACCACTGCCTAGCTTGCCTTGCAAGCGCTTGAGAACACCTCCAATACTATCAGATTATCCAGATCTCCTGTTTTCCCCAATGGTCTCTCTGCCAATCTGGGTGTGTGCACCCTTAAGTGTTCGGGGGTCCGCTGTATACACTCAATGTCTCAAATTAAAATCAATAACACACTCCCATAGTGCAGTATTAAAAAAAATACCAAAAATGTGTTAAAATATATAAAAATTGTATCAGCTTATCTCATAGTACTGGATCAGGCTCAGAGGAAATGGTGGGACCTCCACTTCCGGTCATGGTGTTCGATGACGTCACCCGGCTCTTCTCTGTGATCGGAGGCGGGTGATGTCACTGTGCCCAGGGTTCAAAGATTCAAAGAGATTCAGTGAGGACACTTGTTCCTATGACAACACTTGTTGCCATGTCTAAGAGGGGATATCTCTCCCATTGGAAAGATATTCTCTCACTTCATATTGAGTTTATGAGGTGGAAAGTAAAGGGAAATCTGGCAAAAAAGAACCTGACCACAGTTTTAATCCTTCCTTACTCTATCCAAAATGAAAAAAAAAGTATTGACTTTAGATACTGTATATGTTAAGTCCTTCATAACATAATAATTGTTTGCAATAGCTTGCCTCACTCATAAGCTTACCATGTACAAGTTAACTGGTTTTACAGCTCTTTATATGGCACATATTAATAATTCCTCTGAGGCTCTGCTATTTTCCTTATGTGCATTACTTGTTCAATTTCCTAATGTTATGACTGAAAATGCTGTGCTAAGGCTGTAAAACCCAACTTTTTATGTTAACAATATATTGAAATATTAAAAAGAGAATGCTGTCAGTGTTTAAATTACTTTCATTTTAAAACTATAAGATTTTAGTAACCTACTTTTGATACGTAAAAATTCATAAAGTACAAAGAAAGTGTTAGAACAGAACACTGAACCATGAAATATAATATTGCATTATATGTTTGTGTTATATTACTGCATAAGAAGTTTGTTCACAGTGGGTCAAAATCTCTGATGGAATATTGATGTGACTCACTGAAGTCATGCTGTACTTTGAAGCTGTCCCTGTGTGAACCGGCACTTTAAGAAGAATTCTCATGAGCATTAAAAAATTAAATACAGGTCCATACATTCTTAAACTCTGAAAAATTCTGAAAGGATATTGAAATGTGGTGAAAATCTCTTTTTTATTCCTTGCTTTAGAGCTTCTTTGTTCCTGTCCTGAAGCCCAATTTGTGGGTGTTACTAATGTTGAGTTCACGCAGAGCTTAGCTGTCACTGCCCCCTGTTCAGTGAGCACACTTGGGGAAAGGGGCATGTCAGCTCGAGGAGCTCCTACTCAGTGGAATCCTGCTGAATGAGGACACAGGTGGCCCAGTATCTTTGGTTGCTAAGTGGCCCAGAATCTTGGGTTCCTAGGACACACAGGCCTCACATTATCCTTTGTTGTTGTTGTTATGGTGCAAATTCTCTCCTCTCCAGCAGCACCATGGAACCATAAGAGGCTGTGTAGCCTGGGCACCTGCTTCCTAGCAACCAATGATGCTGGACATCCTGACTGCCTGCATCATAGTGACCAATAAAGGAACAAAGGGAATGCAACAGGAGAACTTACAGACTATGCCCCCTATAAAGCTAGTGATAACGCTTGTCCCAGGGAAGTCCCTGGTGCCTGAGACAGGTGCTGTCAATCTAGCTAATTAGATATCCATCTCCTTGCTATTTGTATGGTTTGACAGGGGTGGGGGGGGGGGGGAGGGGTGGTCCACTGTCAACTATAACATCTCATTAGACAAGCTATAAAGAAGGGGCAAAGTGCTCAATGCACTTTGTCACCTGGAGGATAAGTGCAGCAAATGTGTAGTGAGACTTCATCTTTAAAGTATTTTTTTCTTTTAAAAAATACTGTTTTCAGTTTTTGTCATCCTGATTCAGTGCTGCTGATATCCTGCAGCCTTTTTGTAGCTACTCCCCAGCTATATGCACTCAATACATGCAAGTTGTTGCTCATGATGGGCTTTGACATTGGTATGGCCACTTATCTTTATTTTACACATACACATTTTATACATAATACAGGATTTATTGAACCCATAAGCTAAAGAGACAGCACAAGATAATCCGCCTGCCTTAAGGTTTGATTCGCCTGACTGAAAACTTGGATGGGGATGCCAGCTGTGGGATGTTTTACTGCTCTGGTGCATTCACTTTTGTGTGTAAATGTCAGATATAACTATTGCATTCTGTAATCAAAAATCTTTTTACAACAGGCGGTAGGGAGAAAAAGGAAAACGTGAAATAAAGATCCACCTGCTGGCTAAAAATAAAAATACAATATATTAAAATACAATATTTCATTCTTACCTCACTAAAAACTGTAAATTATACAGAATACGCACAAAAAACATTTTTTAGCTACATTTTGAAGGAAGCTAAACTTTGCCAATATGCATTATGTGTATATGAGAGGCATCTTCTCTTTAAAAAAAATAAAAAATACATACTTTAACACATACATGAGAGATGCCTCTGTTCAAATTGTTAGTGCACACCTCACAAATGTATTGGCATTCTATGAAAACTAAGCTGAGAGATATAGTAAAACAACAAAGTACACAGTGATTGGAGAAAACAGAAACTAAAGATATTGCCCATGGTGAGCAGTCAGGTTTCTTTTATTAAATTTAGTTAGGATCAAGTGTCTGATTGGTCACTATAGGCATCAGCCTGCTTTCTTCTTTCTCAATTTTTTATAAATAGCCCTTCAAAGGAGTTTCTGTACATTCTCGTTTTAATTTTAAAGCTTTTTAAATCTTGCTCACAATAGGATAATGGATTTTATATATATTGATGAATATGAATCAATGAAAACAAAGTGTTCAGCTATTTCTTCAGTATCTGAAGGTTGTTCTTTGCAATTGCTTGGTCTCACTTGCCAACAAAATAATATTACCTGCAGTACAATATTTTTACTTTAGTTATAACCTGCTTCCGCTGAATGTATGAAGAAGTAAATGTCTGTTTTGTCGTAAATGTTTATGAAGCAGAAGATAGTTATTCCTGAGTGCTCCTAACACTTGGAGTTTCTGAATGACTATAATAAACTACATTTTGACTGTGCATTTTTTTAATGTTTTAAATTGCCTTTTTTGTTTTAGATCAGCAAAACAGATTTTGAAAGCATATTCAGGGGAATAAAGAAATTATAATGCACATACAAGAATACAGTGGCGTCACTAGGGTTGGCGTCACCTGGTGTGGGTAAAACAATCCTGGTGTCATTCCTCTCTAGGCTGCCCAGCACTCTGCAGGCAGCACATGGTCATGGGGTGCACCCTAAAACTGGCCCCTATGAATGGTAGTATAGGGTGGTATAGTAGCAGGTTAAAGTAGTATAGGGTGGTATAGTGGCAGGTTGGGTGGTATAGGGCAGGTTGAGGTGGTATATGGCAGGTTGGGGTGGTATAGGGCAAGTTATTGTGGTATAGGGCAGGTTAGGGTGGTACATGGCAGGTTGAGGTGGTAAAGGGAAGGTTGGGGTGGTATATGGCAGTTTGGTGTGGTATAGGGCAGGTTGGGGTGGTATATAGCAGGTTAGGGCAGTACAGGGCTGGTTAGGGTGGTATAGGACAGGTTGAGGTGGTGTAGGGCAGGTTGGGGTGGTACAGGGCAGGTTAGGGTAGTGCAGGGCAGGTTAGGGTGGTACAGGACAGGTTAAGGTGGTACAAGGCAGGTTAGGGTGGTACAGGGGAGGTAAGAGTGGTGTAGGGCAGGATAGGGTGGTACGGGACAGATTGGGGTGGTACAGGCCAGGATGACGTGTTGCAGGATAGGGTGGTACAGGGCAGGTTGAAGTGGTACAGGGCAGTGTAGAGTGGTACAGGGCAGGTTGGGGTGGTATAGGGCAAGTTAGGGTGGCACAGGGCAGGTTGGGGTGGTTTAGGGCAAGTTATGACTCTATGTAGTGAGACTGCACTGTATTTACTTACAGCATGCTTCATGCTTGCAGATGGGCGGGGCTGCTGTGTCCTCGCCTCTCACCTCCTTCAGCTGCAAGATCAGCAATAGTGAAGGAGTCTGTGGGAGGAGGCAGCCACACCCCCAGCTCCACCCACCAACTCCGGATCACTCGGGGATAAGAGCCTGACTGAGGAATTTTACAGGCAGCTTCCCCCGCTCGGCTGAGTGCCGTGCTTGCACTGCTCCACTACAAGCAACAAAGTAAAGTGTTTAGCAGCGGCCCCAGTGACATCCCTCTTGCGGGTGTCACCCGGTGCGGCCACCCCCCGTGCACCCCCATAGCAATGCCACTGCAAGAATAGCATGCACTTGTTTCAACTACTTCCACATATACATACATGTTATTTGCTCTTTGTACATTCATGCTAAATGTGTTGATAAATTTTAAAACTGTAATAATCCTATTTGTGAGTTTATGTGTAACTATGAGAATCTTAAAAGTTATGTAAGTAGTGCTACTTGTATTAGTGGGCTGGTGCTTAAGGCAGAACATGGGGGTGCATTTAAAAGCTGAATTAAACCCCTAAACCTAAATTTAAATTAGAGGGGTTTTTTTGGCAGAAGAGACATGCAAAGTATTTTCCACCAAACAACTTCTTCCATATACCTCAGATCCTGAGATACAGCCAGGTGCCATGTATGATGATTGTATGCACCACAGGAGTTCCATTTTCAGTGGACCCCAAAAGCTAAAAAAAGTGAAGGAGACCCTAAAGAAATAGCAAGAAAGATGCTTGTAGAAGGACAGAGTAATGATTGGCCAGCATACTTAAATTCATCTTTAAAGGTATGATGACTGAGGTGTTTATTATTTATTTAGGTGTTTATATATGTTTATATAGCACATTCAATCTAAGGCTAACAATACACATTTAGATTTCTCTTGTTCAGCCCCATGGGTGGGATAAACATTTATCCCACCCATACTAAACTGTGTGAATGGTGGAATCCCCCGCTCTCTAGTTTATTCATACAACTTCATCACCCACAGCTGTTTGAATATCTGAACAGTGGCTACATCTGATAGGATGCAGTCACTGTTCAGTTGACAGATTTTCACCCAGATCCTTCAATTTCCCAATCTGTATTTATCAAGCTGGATGGAGCTTGATTCAGACAAAATTTTGAGCCATGTATGGTCTACTTTTTATGGCTTAGCAATTGAAAGATCTACTATTCGAGTCCCTATATCTTCTAGCTGTTCGCAGTATGTGTGTGAGAAGACTTCCTCTAGACTTCTAGGGGAAATATTCTGCTTGATACACAAAAGGTTATGAAGCTGCAATCATTGTTATTTGCAACAAAGACAGTTATTTTCAACTTTGCCAGCCAATGAAAGCTATAAATAATAGAACAAATGACTGAAAAAGAAATTTATTATGGCAAAGGATGTATGTGTGATGACTTAATGAATTGAGCCTATGGGCAGGTAACTTTCTGGACAACCATAGTGTAGGCGGTGACTTCTTGCTCCTGCTGACCAGTTCCCTGGGAATACCGAGCAGCACAGTGCAGGATCATCTTCTTGTTAGATATAGGCTACTTAATATTCTCCCAAATCTGGCTGGAATGAAGATGAAGCACTGTTAAAGGAAGCCTGAGAAAGGTAAGCATATTATCTCATTTTACCCTAGAGGTTTTTCCACTTCCATCCAGCGTGGGGGGAGAGAGGCAGTTACCTTGAAAAAGTGAACCCTTTCACAGAGGTACAGGGTCTGATTCGAGAAGCATTCAATTTACCATTTAGGAAATCTCCACATTATGTACAGTTTTTATGGTGTTATTTTACACCTTTTCACACCTACTGTTTAAAACATCCCAAGTAACAACAAACTACACCTTAAACAAACAAAACAACACTGGGGAGGAGTGTTAGGGTTTCCCATGCTACTTGTGTTGCAAGAGCTTGCAACCAAAGGTGACCATCAACATTCACCCCTATTTTTTAATGCGGTTCAAGTCAAACCCAGTTTTAGCAGATAGACTCATCATAACGTTTGGCACATATAGTATAAGTATCCAAAAATAAGTCTGTGGATTGTTTATTTATAATTGGTCAATATTTTATTTGTACTATTCTCTGTGGTTCTAACCTGATGTGAATTCAACAAAATGAAAATAGTGAAAATAAGAAATAACAGAGGAAATAATTTTTTTTTCAACAATGTGGAAATTTCATTGGCTACATGTGCAATGTGATGATCACAACATGACTTTGGGTAAAACACTTCAATATTCCTTGACCTGTTTTTCTGATAAGACCACTCCCTCACGTGCTTTACCTGCTTTTTCCACATCTCACAGGGTATATTTACTAAAAACTGAGCCATTAGCTCCTGCTGCTGTCAATCACAGCCAGTAAGCCAATGAGGAGAGAGTGGGGGTTGGGCCAAGCTGTGCTCTGTGAATGGACAAAACCATTGCACAGAGCAGATACTGTGCTCAGCATAAATGACCCCCCTTTTGAAAAGTAAGATTTTAATCAATATCTCAATGAACACAAGAACAATTTCCAACAATTTTGACAAAACTGAGTTTTATAGCACATTTGTTTAGCTCATTACATGAAAGTATGGTTTATAATATAACATATATTACAAAATCTTCAGTTTTATTCAAATTAGATGCAAAAATTAATACACCCCACAACAAAAACTACTACATCTAGTATTTTATATGACCTCCGTAATTTGTAAGGACAGCACCAAGTCTTCTAGGTAGTCTTCTAGTCATGGAATGAACAAGTTGGCGACATATTACATCATCTTTCTTTTTCCATTCTTCAAGAACGACCTCTTTTAGAGCCTGGATGCTGGATGGAGAGTGATGCTCAGCTTGTCTCTACAGACTTCCTAATGGATGTTCGATTAGGTTCAAATCAGGATACATACTTGGCCACTGAATCACTTTCACTCTGTTCTTCTTCAGAAGTGCAACAGTGGCCTTAGATGTGTGTTTTGGATCATTGTCATGCTCAAAAAGTGCACGACGTTCAAAGGTATGGAGTGATGGTAGCATCTTCTCTTTCAATATAGAGCAGCATAACTGTGAATTCATGATACCATCAACGAAATGCAGCTCCCACCAGCAGCACTCATGCAGCCCCACAGAAGGACACTGCCACCACCATGTTTCACTGTAGGCAGCATCCATTTTTCTTTGTACTCCTCACTTTTGCGACGCCATACAGTTTTGAAACCATCGGATTTAAAAACATTTATCTTGGTCTCATCAGAGTACAGATTCCCAGTAGTCTTTTTCTTTTTCAGCATGGGCGCTGGCAAATTCTAGGTGGGCTTTTTTTGTGCATGGGCTTTAGGAGAGACTGCTTTTGTGGACAACACCCATGCATGCCATTCCTTTGCAGTGTGCACTGTATTGTGTCACAGGAAACAATTACCCCAGTTTTCCTTTCAACTTCTTTAGCTAACTGCAGTGAACTTGCATGGCAATTTTATTCAACCCTTTTAATCAGAAGACGCTCCTATAGAGGTGTTAGCTTCCATGGATGGCCTGGACATCTCTGTGAGATGGTTGCAGTTCCATCTTTGTTAATTTTTTGTATCACATTTTCTACAATATTCTGACTGATAAGTAAGACTTTGCTGATCTTCTTGTAGCCTTCACCTTTCTTGTGTAAAGAAATAATTTTCTTTCTCAGGCCTTGTGACTTTTTCTCTTCCATGTGGTGCCATTGCTGACACCATGAAATGGGAAGTGGTTTTCTTTGTTAAGTAATGCCCTTTTATAATCAACTGTCTGCTGGACACCTTTTTAATGAATAATTAGACTCACCTGTAGTTGAATTCTTGTTAATTAAGATTTTGTTGTAAAAAATTTAACTTTGCTCCTAAGACTTTCTTCGGGGTGTATTCATTTTTGCATTTTTTTGTGTGTGCAAATTAACAAATCTTGATTGCAATCAGTGGCCCGCATTTGTGGGAGTATTTTGTAATATAGTGTCTCATAGAAAATGTTGATTCTGAAAGGAAAGTAAAGGTTTTCTGAAAATCTGTTGGGGTGTACTCATTTATGCTGAGCACTGTAAGTATAACATGTTTGTTATTAAAAAAATGATAATACTAATACCTTTAGAATGACTTGAAGTTTGAAGCTGATTTGCTACCATGCACAGCTGCATCCTATTTTGCACTCTCCAATTTTAGTAAATCAACCCCACAGTGTCTATAGTTGATAATAATAATAAAAAAGTGCACAAGTCCAACTCAGGTGCCTATAATTATTATAGCAACACTACTGTCATAAAGTTTATGATCAGCTTTCATATGTATATAACACACAAGGAATAAGCAGTTGACAGATGGTGTGGAAAGCCCCAGAAACTTTAGATGGTGATCTTACTATGTTAAAAAAAAACACCCCACACCAAAGTCCATGCATCACACTCCCCTATGGGTTCACACTCACCAGAGGGATGGATATATCAGGCATAGGTAAGTAAACCACAGCTGTCCTCAGCATCAAGGAAGGTGTCACAGCATATCATAAGATCTCCACCAGTTCTTAGACAGAAAAAAGGCTCCAATAGCGTAATTCCGTTTTCTCACTCAGTTTATTTAATAAAAGTTTTCCATACAAAGTCATCAGTCAAACAGCCTCAAACTATCTAGGCAGACGAGTGTTCCTCACAACCCAGAAAGTGGTGCGACTCACGCTCTGTGGGAAGCAGCGTCCACTGCTTGCTCATAACTATAGTGTCTATAGTTGGTGGTGTGAATTGTAAGTGCTGTGAATAGTCTTCTGATATCATATAGTCTTTGCTAGGGATAAGCTCTACAGCACTGGGTTTGGTGAACTTTGAAGCAGTATTAAAACCAAAAATGTAATATATTGCGTTAGATGTGGTGACTACTTTAGGTTTCTTTTTTAGGCTTTTTCCCTTTGTTTTCACCTGGTGATCTGGCCAGTAAAGGACTTCCTATATTAGGGTGCCTACACTCTGAATGGAAGAACAATAGAGACACCTTTGGACATCAGCATTGTCATTCTGTGGGAGGGGAGTATTAGATGGACTAGCAGATTCAGATATGCTATATAAATTGAAGCCAAACTCCAGCTAACACTTTTTAAGCAATTACAATAGTTTTTTTTTTTTCGTTTGGGATAATAAATAATTTAAAGCTGATCATTGTAAGCACCCCTGTCACTGGTAAATGGTTTGTCCCAACCCTCTAACTGCTATATCTGCAAAACAGATTGAGAAACAAAACAACAGACTTACTGGCTAGAACACCAGGTGCAAATAAAGGGAATAAAAAAATCCTAAAAAAGAAAGTGAATACTACCATCTAAGAATTGGTAAGCTGCAATATAATAAATGTTTGCTTTTTGGGTTGAAACTGAAAAAGTTTCACATTGCTGGCAAATTTCATTTTCCTTCTAGTTTCTACTGAAAAAAAAATGGCACATAGACCCTTCCAAAGGTCCTCCAAAATATTGGGGGGACTTTTGGAGGGATCTGTGTGGGTGATTTTTGTTTTGTTTTTCTTTTGTTAAAGAAGCAAGCAATGAAATGTAATATTGTAAGTTGCTGGAAATTTAAACTGAACCATGTTTTTTTTGTAAATGTCACATTTTCTGCACAAGTTACAGCAACAATGAGAAAAATGTGCAAAGTCCCTAATAAAATGCATACCTGTCACTTTGTATTTGATATGGTGTTTAATGGGGATCCTTAAATAAAAAAAAAAATTGAAAAAGGTCCCCCTAAAACTGTATACCATATCCTTAATCAAAGCATTCATCCAGGCTGGCCAAGAAAGGGGGATTGAGTGTGCACCCCCCTCCTGAACCCTACCAGGCCACATGTGAACATGAACATGAACATAGGGGCATGCCTTGTTCGTGAGAGCCTCTTCCTCACAACTCTGCCCAGGTGGTTATGGAGGTCTGCAGGTAGGGTAATTGGACAGCCACTACTTGAATTAGTAAAGGGTACATAGGTCCCCCATGCATTCATATAAAAAGTAACCTAGAAATATAGACACCCAACAATTTGATAAGTCTTTTAGTAGCCTCCCTGACGGTATTCCCGAGTGTGGCTCGTGCTTAAATTTCAGCACCATTAGCGGTAACCCCGAGCCACACTCGGGATTACATCTCAGGATCCTGGTGCAGGTTACTTACCTTGTCCCCAGGATCCTGCAATGTACCCCGCAGTGTCTGCGGGCTCTGTCCTCTGCCTAAAGGCTCTCTGTGCCAGGCTCCTTTCCCTGCGAGCGTCGCGATGCACAGGGGCAGAGCCTGGCGGCAAATTCAAAAATGTAAAAATCATAACACATACAGTACTGTAATCTTACAGATTACAGTACTGTATGAAATCATTTCACTTCTCTTTTGTCCCCAGTGCTTTGGCCCATGCCCTGCATGCAGTTTTATATTATATATACTGTTCTTTCTGCCTGGAAACTTGAGATTGTCCATAGCAACCAAAAAGTGTCCCTTTATGTCAAAAGTGGCTTGAAAACAGCGATAATAAATTAGAACACTTGCAGAATTGAGCGATAGCGAATTGCGGGGAAATTTATTTTATTATTATTATATTATTATTTTTTAAATTTATTTATATTTATTTATTATATTATAATTTTGTGTTTCAAACTTCATCATACCCGGGATATCTACTAGACTCTTGGTGGACACATCTAAGTCTGTTATTACTAAGAATTATAGACCTACAATATAAAACGCCAAATTTCTATGCAAAATAATTGTACCGATATGAGACGCAAAAATCTGAAATAATCACACAAATCTGAAATAAAAATCCCCAAAAATTCCCTAATTTTAAATCCATCTTTAATTGCAATGCCCATCGCCTGATAAAATTAAAAACCTGACAGACTTGATGCACATAACCAATATTGACTGTACTGCTCATTGAATGACAGCTCCCCGAGCTGTCATTAGCTATACAAGGGAAGGGGTGATGATAGTAGTGACATCATTGACCAAAATGGTCATGAACATATTTGCTCAATGTTATTTCCCAAATATGGCCAGTGATCATATTTGGGCAGTGATGTTACTTCTATCCCTGCAATGGCTGGAGATTTCAAGCCATGTAAGCCAATGTGTCGGTGACAGCAGCAGTTGCTAGGGATGCAGTGGGTACCAGAACCCATTGCTTCCTTAGGAGCCATTGACAGTGTGTCATATATTGAAGTGGTAGAAATATCACTTCCATATATGATGTTTGGCTCCTGCCAATAGGCAGAAGTTCGGATGTTTGTCTAAACGCCCAAACAGCCAAACTTCAGTCCACACCTAGGTTCAGACTGAACCGTTTGCTAATCCCTAAAACTCATTCATAAAAAATTGTAATCTAGAAATAAAAACACCCAAACATTTGATAGGTCCTTTTTTTTAGAAAGAAAAATCCCCCAAAAAGTCCCCTGTTACTTAAAGAGAAGTTCTGCCCACCACTGCAAAAATTAAAAGCCAGCATCTACACATACTGCAGCTGCTGACTTTTAATAATAGGACACTTACCTGTCCTGGAGTCCAGCAATGTCAGGACTGCAGCTGATGTTTCCATCAGCTGTTGGGTGCTGCCACCGCCATTGCGAGTAAGGGAACCCAGCAGTGTAGCATTACGTCTTCACGCCAGGTCCCTACAGCACATGCGCGAGGCACCGCTGCACTCTCTTACTGGCCCGGCGGCGGGAGAAGGAGAAGGGATCTGAGCTTCTGATGTAATGCGCAGGGGCCCAGACTCCCGGAAGTAGGGACAGGATATCCGTTCCTCCCTCCCCCCTGAAAGGTGCCAAATGTGGCATCGGGGAGGGACAAATGAGTGGAAGATCCACTTTTGGGTGGAACTCCGCTTTAACTATCATTAATTAAGATAACATTAAAAACCAAATGAATCTGTGCATCTGTGATCCTGACATTAACTACTTACTGAATGACAGCTCCCAGAGGTTCTGGCCAAACCATCTGCTCATCCCTAGTCAAACAGAATTACCCCCAAAAGAGACACCATTAAGAAAAGTAAATGTTCCGCGATATTCAGTAATAGTTATAGCTGTAAATATATAAATCACGTGCTGCGCAGCACATGATTTATTTATTTATTTATCTTTGAATCTCCCACATTAGTATGGGATGATATTAGTGCTAGCAGCTGTCATTATACTATTATAAGATAGGGGAACCTTGATTTGGTAGCTCGCAAGACCTTTACTATTTTGAAATAGTTATAGTGTGATACTGATATTTCTCAGTATTTCTGGTTCTAGTTCAAGATGATGCAAAGTCAACTTTTTTACCATTTTAGGCCAGTATTACCAAGGTACAGAGGAATTTTATTTAATGTTTTGTGATGAATATACTGTATAGACTGTTTCTGACAGAGTTTCTTTATCATATAACTTTTATGTAGCTAAAATCAGCAAAAAGAGGCTTTGTGCAAGATCATATAAACGATGTCTGAGTTCACCCACATGACTTACTGCAGAGCAAACTTCTTAACTATCCTACATTGCGAGCCCAATCAGAATATAATGCCAGCAAAAGACACTGTGTGGCTTCCCCCTAGATATTGGGCTTTCAAATCATTTGTCCTAAAATTTTGGGATCTGGAGACTGATCATCAATGATTTTGCTACCTAGACAATAAAAGAACTCACACAAGACAGAAAACCTATACCACTGGAAGTCAACCTTATCTACCCCCTTGGTCCTTTGCACCATGTTTAATTCTGCAGGCTTTCCTTTATTTAGTGACAGTCACCTGGCTCTTCTGCAGCTCTAAGGCCTAAAGTGAGTTGAGAAAGATGCTGAGACAATTTCCTTCCCCCTGTCAACAAGACGTATTTCAATGTTTTCTGTGAATCAATTAATGAATTCATCCCAATCTGTACTACTGTAGTGAATGCCCAAAAGACTCATTCATAGCCCATTACTCGTGTTGTAGTAGAGAAGTAATTTCCTTATTAAATGTCTTATTTGGATAATGTAAATTACACCTAACCCCAGCACCATAAATTACACGGTACAGCCTTCCATCTCCTCTCCACCAGGTCAATGCAGAAGAGCCCTGTGCTCGTTAGCATTAGTCTGCTGTTTTGAGACATACTTCCAATTTCAGGGAAAGGTTAGGGGTCCATTACACTTGAAACATCTGGCCAATGTTAAAGGAAATTCAGACTGATATCTGTATGGCTAGAACCTACAAAGTTAGGGCACCTTTGCTTTGGAGCCTATATGCCCAATAAGTAAAAATCTTGCTGGCTGGTTAAATGTCATACCAGCAGATACTCCCTTTACTTGCACTAGGCGATGCATGTGCGTTTTGATAGGAACCGAGAAGGAAGATCAATGAGTAACCTTCACAATGGCATTTTCTTAGGTAGCTCTAACTTCACACATGTATACAATTTGCCCCACAACTACCCAAAATTATATTTTCAGTTAAAGAGTTTAATTGAGAAATAAACCCATGTATAGAACTAAAAATGGTTAATATATGAATTCCCACCTAACTTGGATTAAAAGTATATGTAAACAAAATGTAAGAATATGTGAGAGAACGTTAGTTTAAACTCAGCCCATCATATTTCATTAAATAATTGATTGTAGGTTCAAAGGTCCTAAATTCATTTAAGTCACATTTTTATTCATCTTATAAAATTACAGCAAATAATTTGGCTCAATTAGCAATTTTATTGTTTTCAATTAACTTCATCATTAATTGATTCCAGCCCAAGGAATGCTTGAGGAAGCAAAATGTATGTGCTGTCAATTTACATTTGTGTTAAAATTTTAAACAAATTATATGTGCAATTATGCTAATAAATGTTCCTTTGTCATAAGGGAAATATGACATCAGTGTTGTAAATATCATTTATTGTTTTATTATACAAAAACCAAGTGTCCTTTTCCAAGGTTAAAAAATTAAAAAATTAAATTGGAACTGTTTTCTAGCTTACTTTCAGATTGTCTAACTTTTATTAGCTCATTAGAACATAGCTGTGAAAGTTCTACAATCCCAATTAATTATTTCAACATTTAGGTCTCACTCCTACAGAGCTGTTGTTCTAAATAATGACATTTTATGTCTTTCTTTTTAAAGAAATCTATTACTTATGACATTTTGAAAAAATGTGCTAAGCTTGTTACAATATAAATTTTACATCAACTGCTACAAAGTAAAGAAAAGTGTCCTTGTAAAAAAATAACACTTGTTTTCAAGACAAGAAAACAGTATATACTTTATCAGTCAGCGTGTTATATACCTTATAAAGTAATGATAATGTCAGCTTTGGGATGCAGTAGAGCAAAAAACATCTTTATGATAATGCTTGTCAAACCATGCTAGTTTGTCCATACTGTGTGCTTAGGTTGCAGAAAAGGTGGCTATTTCCATAAATACTGTATATCTAATAAATTAGATCAATGTTGCCCATCATGTACTGGCACCAAAAGACAACATTAGACACCTTCAGTCTACTACCCGCATTGGGAAAAAGAGTGATTGGTGGAAAAACCAACGGTAAATGAGTTTTAAAACATTTAGAATAAATACACCTATATCCTGTCCAAAAACAGTAATCAATGAAAGTCCCTATATGTAGAATTCTCAATTATTATCTGCTCCTAGGCATTAAAAAAAGCTCCTATAATTAAAAAAATAGTGCACAAATATGCACAAGAGGGTACAAACATCTAGTGCATAACCACAAAAAACATTTTTTGAAAGCACATAACAGTGTTGCACATCCACACGGTGGAAAAGCCTAGGGCTCTGAGGAAGGGGGTCTGTTCCCCGGAACATGTAATATTTTCCACCGTGTGGCCCTAGAGTCACCCGCCTCACCAGTTGGAGCATTGCATATGACCAGCTTGATTTTATTCCTACTTTGTGAGTACAACACTGTTATGTGCTTTCAATAAATTTGTTTTGTGGTAATACAGTAGGCATTTGCGCCCTCTCTGTGTATATTTTTTGCAGTGTTTGGAAGGACCACCCAGTCCGAGGAGGGCTGCATCGCTAAAACCATTGCCCACCATAGTCCTGTTGTTTGGTGAAGTCCTGGAATTGAGCGCTGGATGGTCTTTTTGGTTTGTCTAATTAAAAAATAGCTATTGGGAGACCTCACACATCTGCTTGAGGTAAAACATGGAGTGTTTTGTTCTCTTTAGTTGAAAACAGACCACCTCTAAACAGCATTTGCCAAAACACTATTTAATTTAATACACGTAAAACATTTAGATGTAATGGAGTTGATTTACTAAAAGCAAAGGGCTGTTCACTTTGCATGGGAATTTTAATTCTGCAAAAAAGTTTTCCCTTTGCTTAATAAATGAGATGAAGTTCTGCTTACTTATATCATCCAATCATTTGGAAGCAAAAATCCATTTTTTTTCCTTGCATTCAAATGGGTATTTTTTGCACATCAAAATTTCACCACATTTATCAAGATCAGTGAAGATTCCCTTGCTGAGTGAACAGCCTACAATATTTGTCTCTTGTAAATGAAACCCAGTAAAATGTATACATAGTTATAGTATGATGGGATTGAACAGTAAGATAACCTACAAAAAAAATAGGTTATGGTAAAAAACTTGAGTCATTGTCGAATTGGATGTACAAATAACTAAGTTCAGATGGAAAGGATGTGTTACAGGAACATTTTTTCCCTGAAGCATCAAAATAGAATAAGGAAACTGACCCTTGCCAGTATGAATGAACTTCAGAAAATTACCACTTAACATTTCAGGGCAGGGTACTAATGCTACCAGCCACCGAAGAAATCAGAACAAAATCCTTGTGATAGAAAAGATTTATAAATGCTGTTGTTTTTGGTCATTGAACGGAGTAGTATTGGTTCTGACAATCAAAATTTGTATCCAGATTTAATACTATACTTACTACTTTCCCCATTATTGCCATCAATCATTTTTATTTTATTTGTGCAATGAACCACTTTTAGAATGACCTATCATTACTAAATGTACTTGGGTTTTCTGTCTAATTACACATTTCTTCAGAATATGCTAAAAAGTGTTCCTGCTAGCTGATTTACCACCCTTGCTTAAAATTTGAGTACCTTTCACAAAAAATTAACATTCTTCTGAATGCATTAATAATTATTTGCTTTTAGAGAAATTATTCTTAGCAATGAAAGAATCGTTTTCTAAATAAACCAAAAAGTATGAGAAAACGAAGGATGTCAAGAGATGCTGCCCACACACAGACTTCTAATTCTGTTCATAAGGGTGTGCTTTATATAATGGTTATCTGTGCAGCTTCTGCCATGGAAACCTCATTATGAGTTGTATCAGTTTTTACAGCTTTTGAAAGGAGTACATAAACTGAAACCTCTTTCCACCAATATTGCTATGGTTTCCAATTGTTCAACTTTTAACGAGGCATCCCTGTTTCTTTCCTGCCCCCTTGGAAATCTTGGAAACCTTGGAAACCATACACAAATCGGTCATTATACGTCTGCCGTAATGGTATCCCTATACTTGCAGCACTTAGGATGAGATTTACTAAAACTGGTGCTCACAGTATCTGGGGCAGCTGTGCATAGTAACCAATCATCTTCTAAATTCAGCTTGTTCAGTTAAGCTTTGACAATAAAACCTTGAAGCTGATTGGCTGCCATGCACAGCTGCACCAGATTCTGCACGCTCCAGTTTTAGTAAATCTCACCCTTAGAGAGAGCTCTACTGCACACTTTCTGGCTCCATCCTCGCCCCTTTTTGTTCTTCATATTATTAGCCAATGGTCTTCCCTACCTTAACATCACCAGTCCTTGGACTGGGCTGACAATCAATATTGCATAAATCATTCAGGAGAAATATAGTTTATTTCATTTGTTCAGTCTCACTGGTTAAATAGGAAGTATTTCAGTGAGGTGGAGGCTTCTGTACATGTAGGCTGCATAAACGGTCACCATACATTGCACATTAAACCAGAACGTTTAACTTTTGTTATTTTCTTTCTCTTTTACTGAAAACTCCAAAGTAACATACAATATTGTTAGTGCTATATTCCTAATAGGGACACAGACAGCAGTAAAAGCTTAAAGTGATTGTAACGTCTCACTTTAAAAAAATAACAAACATGTTATACTTACCTCCTCTGTGCAGCTGGTTTTGCACAGAGCAGCCTGGATCCTCCTCTTCTCAGGTCCCTCTTTGCTGCTCCTGGCCCCACCCTCCTTTCAATTGCCCCCACAGTCAGCAGCTTCCTATGGGGGCACTGGAGCCGAGTCACAGCCGAGTCCATTCAGACACAGAACCCCAACCTAGCCCCATCCCCTCCCCCCCTTGATTGGCTGACTGACTTTGATTGACAGCCGCGGGAGCCAATGGCTGCTGTGTATCAGTCAATCAGGAGAAGTGTCTCGGATGGCTTAGGCTTCATGTACACGGGACATTTTTACAACCTCTCCTGAATGATTTAACTTGACAGATAGTAACCCGCATTTAGAAGCGTTTGAAATTTTATTTTTTTTAAAATAGCCAAAAATTAAAGACGCCTGTAAACGAAACATGGCTAAACGCGAGTTACCACGTTTAGCAGCATTTAGAATCGTTTGGTGCTTGAAATTCCTCTAATCACAGCTTCTGAACGCATTTTTTTGGGTTTCAAAAAAAGCCTCTAAACTCAACTGCCTAGAAACGACTATAAAGGAACCTGTGTACATGTACTGATAAAATAACATAGAGGAAAGTACAGGAGCAGTTGACTGCTCCAACTGCTCCTAAACGTCCGTTTACCAGCAGCAGTGTACATGAGGCCTTAGACATTTGTGAACATCGCTGGAGAGAGATGGGGTTTAGGTAAGTAATTGGGGGGGCAGGGGTGGTTGCTATACACAAAAGTTTTTTTTTAATCTAAGATAAAAGATAAAAAGATAAGATTTTAAGATAAAAAGCCTTCTGCCTTAACAACTCCTTTAACCTCCCTGGCGGTATGATTGTGTCAGATTTTTGCATCTCAATGTGCTACATTGTTTTGTATGGAAATTTGGCGTTTTATATTGAAGGCCTGTAATTCTTGGGAATAACTCACTTAAATCTGTCCAAACATGAGTCTAGAAGACATCCCAGGTATGACAAAGTTTGGAACACGAAATCATAAATTATAATATAATAAATTAACTATAAATAATTATAACAAATAATAATATAATAATAATAACATTTATTCATTAATTGAATCAAATTAAAAACAGAAATTTGCTCAGTTGCAGAATTGTCGCTGTCGTTACTTTCAGTGAATTTCCCCACGAGTCACTATTGCTCAATTCTGCAAGTGACTCTAATTTATTATCACTGTTTTCTAGCTGGTCTAAAACCACTTTTGATGTAAAGGGACACTTTTTCATTGCCATGGACAATCTCAAGTTTCCAGGCAGAAAGAACAGTATATATACTATAAAACTGCATGCAGGGCACTGAACAAAGCATTAGGGACAAAAGGGAGGGGAAATGATTTGATACAGAAATGTAATCTGTAAGATTACAGTGTACTGTATGTGTTTTGTTTTTTGCACTGTTTGAATTTGGCGCCAGGCCTTGTCCCCATGCATCGCGACGCTTACTGTGCCGGGAACGGAGCCCGGCACAGTGATGAATCGGGCGGAGGACACAGCCCGCAGACACAGTGGGAGGACATTGCAGGATCCTGGGGACAAGGAAAGTACCTTGATGCACTTGTTGAAATGTCATTTGATCCCCTTACAATCGATAATGATATGCATAGGGTGGAGCCAAGTGACATCACATTTGGAAAGATGTTTTAACAGTGCAGGAATGACACCCAATTACTGAACATTATTCCAAGGGCTGGTGTATATACAAATAAATCTAAGTGCAATATATAAATGTTTTATGGGGTTCATCTGTTATGGGGAGGGGATTTCAATTTGGTGGCGCATTCAGCCATGGATAGGAGCAGACCAGGCAGCACTTCTAATGCCTTCCCTAAAACCCTAAAATCTCTGCTACACTCACATAATTTAGTGGACTCATGGAGAGCGCACAATGTCGGAGCTAGGTAGTACACTTTTTATTCCCACCCTCATGACAGCTACTCCAGATTTGACTATTTGTTTTGTTCCCCCATTTTACTAGCCAATTTTACTGCTGCCGCCATTCACTCCTGCCCGTGGTCAGATCACCAGTTGGTATCCCTTGACATCTCCCACATTGGTCTCAAACCTTCTGTTGCAGGTTGGAGACTGAATGAGTCGCTTCTCACTGACCCTATTATTGTCTCACAGATCTCAAAACACATAGAGGACTACTTTGCCACCAATAATGTAGAAGACATTTCACCCAACATTCTCTGGGTGGCCCACAAGGTGGTAATCAGAGGTCATTTAATCCAATTGGCTGTTGAAAGGAAGAAACAAAGACTAATTGACATTACCAGACTCACTACTGAGCTTGATAAGTTATAACACTTACATACACAGAACCACTCCACCGATCTCCTACAACAGATTAATGATACCAGACTTGAGCTTGACAAAATCCTCTCTGAACAGACCAAAAAGGCCCTTAGGTGGTCGAAGGCTAAGTTCCTGTTACACAGTAATGTGGCCTCGGCCACGTTCATGAGAAAGCTCAACCAATCCATCCAACCCCCCATACTTATAAGTTACGAAACCCAGTGGGAGCTTGGTCTCTCACCCAACTGAGGTCCTGCAGATTTTCTCCAAATTTTATGAAAATCTGCTCTCCTCCCACTCCACCACACCTGACTCTGCCTTTAAGACATGGCTAGATAATATCCCTCTCCCCAAACTAACCCAAGAACACCTGCATGTGCTGAACGCCCCTTGCTCAGACCTGGAGATTGCTAGGATCATTAAATCCTTAAACCTTCCAAAACTCCGGGTCCAGATGGGTACTCAGCCCCCTATTACAAGAAATTCCTTGAAAACCTAATCCCATATCTAAAATCTAACTTCAATCACATTCTTAAAGGTAACCTCTTCCCCGATGATATGTTCCTTGCGAACATGTCTCTGATCCTAAACCCAACAAGGACCACTCCCTACCACAAAATTATAGGCCCATTTCAGACGTCAATACTGACCTAAAGATTTTCGGTCGTATTTTAGCAGACAGACTTTTGACAATCATTACTCCACTAATCTCACCCGACCAACCAGGATTCATCCCAACCAGACAGATCACTGACAATATCAGACTTGCATCCAACATCATCCAAGATGCTGACCTACATTCCCGCAAAGTACTATTCCTGAGCCTTGACATTACAAGGCATTTGACAGTGTGCTATGGCCATACCTTGAACTAATCCTATATAAATTTGGCTTCTTGGGGGCTTTTGTTCATGGTTTTCAGGCACTATATCACCATCCCTGAACCCGGATTAGGCTACCAAGCTATAGCTACTCTGATTATTTCACGTTAGGCAGGGGAACAAGACAAGGCTGCCCCCTGTCACCACTTTTATTTGCCCTCGCTATCGAACCCTTAGACGGTTCCATTAGCTTGGACCCTGATATTAAAGGATATTTAAAAGGGGATCAAGAATTCAAATTAAGTCTATATGCAGACGATGTCCTCCTATTCCTGACTGAGCCGATAGTCTCAATTCCCAACCTGATTTCCACCCTCCAGACCTTCCAAGACCTTTCGGGTTTAGGGGTTAACATCTCTAAATGCTCTGCCCTTTCCATAAACTTCCCCCAACATATTACCTCTACAATTCAAACAAATTTTGTTTTTTCCATGGAAGGTCAGTACTTACCCTACTTGGGGATCAAATTGACACCTTCTCTCCACAAATTATACTTAGCTAACTATCCACCAGCATTTGCCCGAGTCAAACAACTTTTAAACACTTGGAACTCATACCATATCACTTTCTTAGGCAGGATCCAGGCGATAAAAATGTTGATTCTTCCCAAAATGCTATTTATCTTTAGGGCCCTCCCCAATTATGTGTCTCAACAAACAATTGAATTAATCCAAAGAGATATAAACAAATTTGTATGGCACAATAAAAAACCCAGATTAGGCAAGCAGATGATATACAGACCTCGGGCCCGAGGTGGATTGGGCCTACTTAACCTTTGGCACTATTACCTTTCTGCCAGACTCTTGCAGATGGCACAATGGCATATCTCCCCACATGGAATCCCCTGGCTCAGTTTTGAACGGTCCTCCATAGTCCCTTACTCTTTACCAGGACTGTTATAGGCCACTACAATTCGCCCCAGGGATATCTCCCTCCTTAACTCAGTGGTTGGTCAATCCTTACACCTTTGGTCCCTATACAAAAAAAATCTCCCTACTCCCTCCCTACCCCAGATGGGCCTCATTTATTGGTAACCCAGCATTTGTAGCAGCATTTCCTAACCCTAATACATTTGCCCTGTGGATCTCTTGTGACTTGGTCACTCTTGGCTCTCTCCAGAAGGATGGGGCGCTTCAATCCTTCTTATCCTTGCAGTCCTCTCACTCCCTGCCCAGGTCAGAGTTCTACAAATACCTTCCGATCAGACACTTTTACAACTCACAATTCCCTAGGTCAGATACTAACCCTACTAACACATTTGAGGGTCTCTGTAGCCCCACATCTAGAGGCAAGGGGACAATGTCATTATTATATGATTATCTGGGTTGCTTAGGCCTCCCAGATAAATCCTCTGCCATGGTTAGTTGGGAAGTGGAAACTGGACAAGTGGTGTCCCCTGAGTAGTGGTTGGTCAAAATTAATAATATGCATAAATGTACAAAGTCTGTAATGGTTAAAGAAACAATGATGAAGCTAAACACAAGATGGTATTACACCCCCGCAAAATTACATAAATCTTTCCCCGCTGTTTCTGAGAACTGCTTTAGGGGATGCCCCGAGCCGGGGGCCCATCTACACATTTTTTGGAGTTGTATAGCTTTGAGGGACCTTTGGCAGAGAGTCACAGCAAGAGTGGCAGAGATCACAGGGATACCGATCACTGTACTTCACCAGATGGGCTTGCTTTTCACAGATATCCCTGGGTCCACACCCCACAATCAAAAACTTTCCCACACATTATTTAGTGTGGTCCACTGGTGTATAGCCCTGTTTTGGCGCACCCCTGTGGTCCCGCCATCCAACTTATGGAGAAAATCTCCCATACGATCACGGACACTATGCATATTTATGATCTGAAATGGAAATCATGGGTTCATCATAAGGCAAATTGATATCGACTTCTTAACCTAGTGGCACTATTTACTGCTAGTCCCAGATCGATCTCCTATAATCCTCCTCGTTCCACATGTTAGTGGATGATTGTTCGCTTGTTTTTGTTATTTTTGCTTTTATCATTTACGAATTACAAAATCTCATGCATAAAACATAACTACATGAGTGTCAATAATTTGCGGAGAAACTCTCGAGAATTTTTTTTTTAGGCTTAAGGACCTCTCCTACCTAGAGTCCACCTCATGTAAACATTACTCTTTTAGTAACGTTAATGTTACAGAATATTATATTTCTATTTGGTATAACAATGTCAAGATCTGTCTTGATACCATATTGTTTATATGGACTTTGGACTATGTTATGAGTCTTCAGTTTCCACACTTGATGTAATCGACACACAATGTCTATGAAACTAATCTTCAATAAAAACGTGTATTAAAAAAATAAATGAATAAAGTACTTTTAGCGAGGATTACTGCACAATGGGAGTGATTTTATTCTTTTGAGCATTATATCATTGTTTCTTATCTGATCAAGAGGTTTAATCCCCTTTAAGAGGTGTACACCTATATTGGTATAAGAGATCTAAAGACTGAAGGAGAGCAGGAAGTTGGTTAACCCTATAGAGGGAAAGTCTACTGAGACCTATATGTTTGCATAGGTCCACAGCAAAAGGTGGGAGGCTGAAAATATTAAAGGTGGAGCACATGTGAATAATTGATTTAAGGTGGAGTACTGGAGTATTTGTGGGATTTATTCACTGGAGTAGGAAATTAGAGACTTCTTTTGTATATTTTATGATGCACACTGAGTGATGTTTGGAGTGATCTAATTATTTTATCCATATATTATTTACTCTATATGTGAGGACTTTTATTTACTTTATTGGGCTTTATTTATGTGTACACGGCACAAGGTGATGTTTTGATACCTACACGCAGTTTAATGTGTATTATTGTTTGTACACTTGCAACAGTTGAAAGTGTAATGTTTATATATTTATTTTGCACATACAGCCTAGGTTCACATTGATGCGATTTGGCATGCAATCTGACTTGTCAAATCGAATGCCAAATTGGCAGCTTTTGCTGGCAATGGCACCATCCAAATTGGTGCGACGCCAACTTTGCGGCACAGCACTGATTCCCAAAAGTAGTTTCTGTACTACTTTTGGTGACTTCGGAGTGTGGTTTGTATAGACATCTGTGCAGGAACCTGCACAGATGTCTCTAAAATCGCTCCCAAAGTTGGACTGACATGCAGGTATGAAATAGTGCACGTTCAGCTGAACTCACACAATTTCAATACCGCTGTCAGTGTGAACCTAGGCTAAATTAGAGCAGTGTGGCACATTTAAAAATGTTATAGTTTGGAGTGTAGGAAGGGAACATGTGACAGTGGCTGCAGGCAGCTCTTAAGTGGTGAAAAAGAAGGGTATAGGCAGCACAGGAGTATTTTTTTACATTTATATAGGATTAAAAACCAAACAGACGTAAAAACCCTTCTATATCTTATACAAAAATACAAAGTTTTGGCTAGAGATACACATCTGCTGAGCACCGTTTGTGTCCACTTTAATCATGTAGCCTAACCAAATTATTTGTTAATAAAAAGTAAATCTTACATAATATTGGCTTTTTTTTGGCATATCCATGCATCTAACATGAAAGAACATGTAGAGATATTTGAAATGTGTCACCAGTGTGTGGACATGCCCCTATTTAGTGCTTCTATGCAGTAGAAGCTTTCCTTTCTTTGTGATACCTGTCATCAGTATGGTGAAGTGTAGGGGCAAGGTAATTGCTGTAAGTTACCACTGCAGCATTTCAAGGAAAGTAAGTTAAAATATAAATTTATGTAGCAATTTCACTGCTCCTCTGGGCAGCAGAGGACTATTGCTGAGATCATACTAATGTAATTGCTGCAATGATCATCTCTTGCTTAGTGTACAAACGTGCCATATATTCATTCTGTAATTCTAATTATCGTATGATTATTTTCTGAAAAGAAAATATTCAACACTTGATGAAGAGTCCTAACTCATGAAAGGGAACTCCAGTCAAAAATGTTGAAGCGGTTGATGCTTTTATTATTGTATGTACCCTGTTGGGTAGCTTTTTTCTCACTTCCTGTCCGGGTGTCCACTGTCTTTGGAAATGAAATAAGAGTATAACTCCACAATGGGGACTTATACTTAGAAAGTTTCTAATCTTTCCCACCCCTACCTCCCACACAAAAAAATGCTTTTGCTGGAGTTCATATTTAACTTTTGTGACAGATTTAGCAGAATGTGCAGTTTAAAATAAGTCTTTATTTTCAACAGTACTATTAGTGGTTTAAAGAGGTTGTAAACCCCCGTGAAGGGAAAAAAAAACCTACAACACAAAGGCATAATGAGCTAGTATGCATTGCATGTTAGCTCATGATGAAATACCTTAGAACGAAGCCCTGCAGCGGCACCCATATGCTGCTGACACGGCCGACATATTTCTTCCGTGTTTGTGGGCTCCGGCTCTGTGATTGGCCTGAGCCACGACGACGTCACTCCCACGCATGCACGTGGGAGCTGCCAGTCATGGTGGCACAGGCCCTGAGGAAACGGGTGGCCATTCCTTTAGAGCGCATTGCAACGATGACGTAATTAGCGCAGTATAGAGTAAATATCTCCTAAATGGTACACATTTAGGAGATATTTACAGTACCAATAGGTAAGCCTTATTATAGGCTTACCTGTAGGTACAAACAAACAAGGGAAGTTTACTTCCTCTTTAAGTAGAAATCTAAATCTGAGTTTAATATTGTCCTATGGATCTAGATTTAGCAGACCTCTCTGAAGGTTTTTGTGTGGGATTTCAGTTTCTTATCACATTGATTCTTTGCTGTTTTAACTCACTGTCATAGTCCAATCTGTGGGTGAGGCTGAAGCTGGTGAACCACTGAACATATTGGACAAAATTGTTTGCTCAGATTCAGGTCTATGCAGAAAATGTGGTAGCTAAAATAAGGATTTAACTAGTGGAGTAGCCAGATGGTAAAGCTAAATGTCAGGAGCTGGATTATAAACTCCCAGCAGATAACACTCCCAGGCTGTCTCCCCTGAGACAGTTTTAATGCAACATTTTTTTGCTTGACTGGAGTGTACCTCTAAGTTGATACTCCCCAGGCAGAGTGAAGACAATGTATCAGCAGTAAACAGTTTTTCATCATTTTTTTTAGGACATCTACTAGTTAATATCCCTATATCCATGAGTGTTCCAGGTTCAGATTTATACAAAATCAATACTAATACAATTATAGTGCCCCATTGAGGGTTTGTTATTCTGTTTTCAGGCTTTTTGTTAGTGTTTTTGCTGTAGATCATTTTGCTGCTACAAACTGTGAAACACGTACAGTCTCAGACTTAGAAAATTGTTTATCTTGGTATGCCTCAAACAGGACAAAAAAAATGTCTGGTATAAGACTGTATAAGTACGATTTAATCTTTCAGATCCCGAACTCCATATGCCAGGATAGGTGTTAATATGATTGGTGGTTGTTGGTATATTTTTAGTAGTTGTTAATACTTATGCCGTGATGCATGACTTTGCATACAAAACTGGTCAAGGTCGTTAGTTTACAATAAAACTGAAGGGCATATTTAAAGGAGAAATCTAAAGCTTACTCTATGGCTTTAGCTTGGTTTAAACACAATTTTGCTTCCACTCCAGGCTACCTTCATGAGTGCCAAATAAATGCATTAAAGTTTTTTCTTGCACTTTCCAATAAAAATGTGATATTAGGTGTGATTTGTTTTATTTCTACCCTTTGTCATCATGTTCAATTAGACACCAATGCAAAGCTGTTTTATTTTGTACGTAATTACATCTGACTGTTTTGTTGTCTTTTATAACATGCTGACTACTTGCTGTGGAGAAAGTATTATCTGAACAAATTCATGAGCCACTACTTCTTTCATACTGTAATTTAGTGTCTTTTATCAGCGGTATAAAAGAAAAATCTGCTAAATGTAATTGGATTTAAATTGGTCTTAAATTGCAATCAGAGCCAAAGGAAGGTTAGTTATGAATGTGGAGGCTTTACAGTGAAACAAGCAGAACCTTAAAAATGTAAACTTATGTCATGTAAATGATCACATTATTTCATTAGTGATTGATTCAGTGGGAACCATGATGCCTAACTGAACGCTGTTGTAAATGTGGTTGTAAAGTAGAGGAAGCACTCCAAAGAACTAGAGATATCAGACCATGGCTTACTGCAATGGCAGTGCAACTTTTTGGCCATGATTTGCTGAGGTAAAATACAGTAGTTGCTACAGTTAGAGGCATTTGGTATCTCTCACAGAGATTACAGTACACCCCTGACCATTTCATCATCTGCTTATCTTTCCAGGAGGAAACATCTTTGTTCAGGTTTCATTAATTGTCATTGGCATGCATGGCTAGAGATTATACAGTGAGGTATACTCTGTTGCCTGCATAGTAGTCTTTATATTTTATGCCCCACAGGTGTGCCTTTTGGTTTTCTAAAAATGTTCAAGTGATTATAACTCACATCATCAATAGTATTTCTCAGTCATCTTTTTTTGATTACATACCGGGACTATTCCAGCAATGCATAAATGCATAATGCATTTTTAAGAGGAACTACAAGTGAAAAGTAGTTGCTGCCTTAACTGCTTCAATACCGGGCACTTTCACTCCCATCCTGCCCAGGCCAATTTTTAGCTTTCAGAGCTGTCACACTTTGAATTACAACAGTCATGCAACACTGTGCCCAAATTAATTTTTTTCATTTTTTTGAGACAGATGGAGCTTTCTTTTGGTGATCTGCAATCACGACTGGGTCTTTTATTTTTTGCTAAAAAAGATGAAAAAAGGCCAGTGTGCACTGATGAGGCTGCATTGATAGGCTGCACCGATGGGCACTGAAGATATGGCACTGAAGGGCACTGATGAGATGGCACTGATGAGGAGGCACTAATATGCAGCACTGATGGGCACTGATAGGTGGCACTGATATTCAGCACTGATAGGTGGCACTAATGGGCACTGATAGGTGGCACTGATGGGTGCTAATAGACAGTAATTATGGGCACTGATTGGCAGCACTAATGGGAACTGATGGGCAGCACTGATGAGCTGGTACTGATGGACACTGAAAGGCAGCACTGATTGGCATCACTGATGGGCACTGATTGGCACCACTGCTGGGCAATGACTGGCATTGCTGTTGGGCACTGACTGGCATTGCTGTTGGGCACTGACTGGCATCACTGCTGGGCACTGTTTGGGCTTCACTGATAATCAGGGCACTGATAATCATGGAGGTCAGCCTCTCAACACTGGCACCTTTCATAGAATACTTTGCATTTTCTGAATGAATGCAAAGTGTTCCCTGGTTGGATGAGGTGGAGAGGCAAGGAGGTGGGAGGCAATTCTACACCTTGTCCTATCAAAGAACGTTTTTCAATAATTCAGGAAGTGCAAATCATTCTCTAAATGCTACCCATGCTGAGCAGCCAACCTTCTGTGTTCAGAATGAGGGCAGCTGCTTGGTGTGGGACCTGGAAGCAAGTGGAGATCACTGGAGTAGCGGTGTCCACTTCAGTGATTTCCAGCTTCCAGGGACATCAGGCAGGTATGGTATATGCATAGTTACATTGGTCCACTCTTGCCAGCTATAAAGTATCTGGCCACGTATAAAGTATCAACACCTGGTATTCCTTTTTAAATAAAATATACTATATATTTATAAGAAGCAGAATATAAAATTCTGCTGCTTCATGTTGGGACATGTCAAAAATGTATTCATGCAGATGTTATTGTTACAGTGGTTCAGAATATCCAAAGCTATTTGCAAATGAAGCAAGTAGGGATGAGCCGAACACCCCCCAGTTCGGTTTGCAGCAGAACATGCGATCGGGCAAAAATTTGTTCTAACATGCAAACACCATTAAAGTCTATGGGACACGAGCATGAAAAATCAAAAGTGCTAATTTTAAGAGTTAATATGCAAGTTATTGTCATAAAAAGTGTTTGGGGACCCGGGTCCTGCCCCAGGGGACATGTATCAATGCAAAAAAAAGTTTTAAAAACGGACGTTTTTTCGGGAGCAGTGATTTTACCTGGGGGGTGTCTATAGTATGCCTGTAAAGTGGCGGATGTTTCCCGTGTTTAGAACAGTCCCTACACAAAATTACATTTCTAAAGGAAAAAAAGGAATTTAAAAGTCATTTTGTACTTTTAAAGGGTTTCGAATTTGCCACGAACACGCCAAATTGTTCGCTATTCGGCGAACATCGGGCTCATCCCTAGAAGCAAGGCATTTTTTTGTCAATATTGCTTTTTCTTGTTATGCAACACTGAAAAAAGTAACAATTAAAAAGAATGAAAACTAAATGAAAAAAAACGAAAAACAATAACATTAAAAAAATGCAGAAAACTAATAGCTAAGGGGAGAAATAAGTCACTTAGGGGTGATTAGTATTAACTATGGGTTAATAAGGTGTTACATAGAAATACATTTAAAAAAAAAAATACTTGTACAGTGATGTCATGCAGACCAAAGATTACACATTTGATCTACATTGTACATATGAATGAAATATATACAATGAAACGAAACATTGATTCATTGAACTTCAGCTGGACATACTGTAGATGGATTGAAATTCAGCTGGTTCAGCAGGGACTGGCTGAATTTCAGTCAATCCGTGGGCATTCCCGTTTGAGATCAAGTCAAGCTAAAGACTGACTGTTCTCAACTAACTCATTGGAAAGTTTTGCTTCAATCAGTGCGGCAGCGTTGACAAGTGTATTCTGACAGCGAGGAAGTCCTGACTGTCAGAATACAATAGTGCAGTGGGAGGATTCCTGCATCCAACACAAATGTGTGAATGGGGGAATCGGTTCAATTTGTTTTCATTCAGCCCGCTGGCTGAACGAAAAAACTGAGCTGTATATGGCCAGTTACTCATTGACAATTGCAGACTGCTCTTGCTGCGTGATACAAAAACACAATTAACAGCTGGTAGTTGCTGGTAATAGCAGTGGGGGGGTAGCACCAAGGGGAGAGGAACTGAATATTAGAGATACTTCCTAAAAAAAAGTTGCTAATGTTTTTTAGAATTTCTCTCTAATGTTCTAAATTCTGAAGTAGGTAAACATAAGTAAAAAAAAACTGCAATAAAAGTTATCTGTAAAAAGACAAAAAGACAATAACTTTGGTCTCAATGATTGTTCCCTGATATTTTCAGGAAAGGGCAGTCATCTGACCATTAATTTTAATTTAAAAACGTGCCTTTATTCTGCCAGAGTAACAAAAACATACAGTATATAAATAGGTTCTTCCTTAATTACTAACTAGGATTCAATAGTTTAGCTCATGAATCTCTATGATCCACATTTTTTCCATTAAAGAATTCTTCTCTGCAGAGTTGCTCAAGGGTTCTTTTTGAAAACAGAAAACCACAAAAGGTTTTCATTGTGTAACTAAGCGTATGCAAATGAAAACATGGTATGCCATGCATCACTGTTATATGCATAATTCTACATTAGGTAACACACTTCATGTTATAGTGCTGAAAATATTTATGATTTTATGCAAACTACCTTTTTTAACTAGGGAAAACTCAATGGGCAGAAAACATCATTGACAAATAAAAATGACAAGCATACACAGCAATTAGTTTAAACACCTATATAACAAAATCGCAGAGCTTTATTGTTTTTGCAACCATATGTAGATATTGGCTACAAATGTTCAATTATGATGTCCCCTATTGAAAAGACTTTTTCTAAAGTTTACACAGAATTTAATGTCAGGAGATATAGGGTAGATTTATGTATAGTACTGACCATGAGCAAATATAATTGATGACATCATACTAAGTTCAAACATAACATGATCAATTTTCAACATAATCACCATTAGTCAAACCAATAGCAGGCAGACTTTCTAAGCATCTCTGACATTTATCCATTGCTGTGACAACTGTCAACATAACTTTAATGTTGTTACAATACCACAGCCACCTAATTATATTCACCATGGTTAAAGGGGTTGTAAAGTTAGAAGGTTCTTTTATTTTATTCCACTCTATTCATTGAGATAAAAAGCCTTCTGTGTACAGCAACCTCCCTCAGCCCCTGATACTTGCCTGAGCCCCATTTCTGTCCAGCGATGTCCATGAGTGTCTTGGCTGTCCGAGACTCTCCCTCTTGATTGGCTGAGACACAGCAGCGGTACCATTGGCTCCCGCTGCTTTCAATCAAAGTCAGTTAGCCAATTAGTAAAGAGAGGGCATAGGGCTGGGTCACGGCTCTGTGTCTGAATGGACACAGGGAGCTGTGACTCGGCTCAGGTGCCCCAATAGCGAGCTGCCTGCTGTGGGGGCACTCGACAGGAGGGAGGGGCCAGGAGCACAGAAGATCCAGGCTGCCCTGTGCAAAACCAGCTGCACAGAGCAGGTAAGTATAACAAGCTTGTTATTTTAAAAGAAGAAAGAGTTTACAATCACTTTAAGCTTCGAGGGGCAGAGCAGAATGTGTTGGAGGCATGGCCTGGTGGGAGCCCAGGCTGAGACTGCCATTCACTCCAATGATCACTGGATTGAAGTGCGGTTTCACGGGACATATCTTTTGCCTTTTAGTTGCTTGGAGCCGAGACAAGCTCTTTCTCTGGCTGGCACTCACAGTGGTGGACACAGGATTGTTTTTCGTTGTAGCCTGAGCGACACACATTTTTTATTACCAGTTCACATTATCATATGTTAAGCTGAATTAGACTAGACCCTAACTACTGGCACTTGTCCAACTTGACCTCCTCTTTCTTCATAGTAACTTTCCAGTAGAAATTGTCACAGCAAGTCATTATTATAATATTTCTGAAAGATCTGGTTATACCTTCCTTTCATTATCCTTACCACAATGTGAAGGCTATCACCTTCTATGTATCTCACTTGTCCAACAAACTTTGGATGGAACAACGATCTGAGACTGATTTACTAATTTGTGAAGTAAACCTAGAGTATCTACTAATGCATGATACACATGGAGTGAAGTGCACATGTGCAAACTTTAAATAGGCAGTCATGTGTTTTACAGCTCCTTGTTATGTTTTCCAACAGATTCTCTTTAACCACTTCCCGACCGGCGCACGCCGATGTACGTCGGCAGAATGGCACGGCTGGGCAAATGGGCACACCTGTAAGTCCCATTGAATTCCCCGCCGTGCCATTGCATGCGCACCACCGGCGGCACGAGCGCGCGACGGCCCAGGAGCTCCATGAGTAGGTAGGGTCGCGGGTCCCATAGACTAGATCGCCATGGGCGAGGAAAAAAAATGTTTTTTAAATTATTTTTTGGGGATATTTATTATAGCAAAAAGTAAAAATGTATGTGTTTTTTTCCAAATTGTCGCTATTTTTTTGTTTATAGCACAAAAAATAAAAAATAAAAACCACAGAGGTGATCAAATGCCACTGAAAGAAAGCTCTATTTGTGGGAAAAAAAGGACATCAATTTTGTTTGGGAGCCACGTCGCACGACCGCGCAATTGTCAGTTAAAGCGTCGCAGTGCGGAATCGCAAAAAGTGCTCTGGTCAGGAAGGGGGTAAATTCTTCCGGGGCGGAAGTGGTTAAATTTAATATACTTTTTCTATGCCCATTTGCAGACAGATTAAATAGTCCCTTCAAAACAAAACTGCAGTCTCTTGCAGTCAGCTTGTGCTGCCAGCCATTCCTCATATTTCTCTTGATGTAGCCAGGTCCACATTTTTACTTTTTGTTCTCCTAGGCCCACTTGCTCTAACTACTCTTACCTAATTTCAGTGGCTAGCCTTAGTATCACACTAACAAGATCAGACATCATAGCCACACATGGAGCGATGAAGCCCGGGGTATAGAAGCTAAAATAGGCTGACTAATCATTCTGCATCAGTACACCTAGAACCTGGTTACAGAGTATACTATTCCACCAACAAAAATGTACTGGGACAACAATGAGAAACTATCTGAATTACTCTGGCAGGCAGAGCAGCAGTCTGAAACCCTTTATTCTATATGTATGTCATATGTGAAACAGTGCTCCATATTGAAGTGGAAGAAGAAAGGTTGGAAGAAGGAGGTTGAAAATTAAATTGTTCATAAGTGAGCCAGAGATGCATAAATCTCATGAGGTTGGAGTGTCAGGGTTTCTTTATGTGCTAAATCATGGTGATAATTCTCTAACTTCGGGAGCTGAAAGAAATATAATGCTCCAACTGGTATTGCTGGTTTCTTAAAGAGTAGTCTGGTGAGAACGTAAAGAGGAACTGCAGTCTGCTCACATAATTTGTAATAAAAACATCTTTGCCATTCTGAAGCTTTCCTCCAACCACTTTGCAAAAATATTTTATATATACTGTGATTCTGTACTTGTCAAATATGCTGCAGAAATCTCCCTCCACTGAGTCTGGCTGCATCCATTTTAACTGTGAGCAGCTGATGCTGCTGCCTGTTCAATTCCTGGATTTACACAGAGGCACACCTCCTGCTCTGCAGCTCTGCAGCTCTGCAGCTCTCATTGGCCCTCTTATGACTCATCCCCCTCCCTTCCTGGCAAACTCTGAGAGAGAGAGAGCTGTGCATGATGTCATAAGCCTAGGCTAATGATCAGACAAGAAACAGGAAGTGGGCTGTATAAGGTGTTTACTGGCAGAAAAAAATGTTTTACTATCCAAAGTTAAAACAACAAGGGCAGAGGATTTAATAGATGGAAAGATGAAAAAATGACTGAAGGTCTGCTTTAAGGAGAGAGTCCCCTGACTTACTGAAGACTGCAGTGTGTGTAAAGCAGATGCAATAATCATTTATTTTTAAATATTTTGGAATGTGTACAATACTAATGCATCAGAGATGTATATCATTCCTTTGCAGAAATACTTTATTGAATGTGGGTCAGGGCCAGGCATGCAATTTCTGCAGACTGTGCAGCTGCACAAAGGCCCTCTGGGACTTAGAGGGCCCATTTATACTATATGTAGGTCAGATGGGTGCTGGGATGTCATTGAATTGCAGAAGGGACCTGGGCACAGCTCACATCTATCTAGCTGTTAATCTATATGTGGTAATTAAGTGTTTTAACATGATCAATAGTTTAATTTGGGCCTAAAAATTGGTCTTGCACCGGGGTCTGTTGGTGGCTGATTTGAGATGACATAGTTTGTAAAATCATAGACTCTGTATTAGAAATACCCAGAACAACAGTTTACCAGCAACCAGGAGATTGACTAGATGGCTGACCAGTTGTTCTCAAGCAATGATATGATGCAAGCAATGTCTTGCTTAAGTATTTTGTTCCATCCTGAAGGTTTGGGTTTAATTGAAGTTCCATTTTAACATGTTTTAACAGCAAGCATAGGATTATTGGAGTAGAGTTAAAATAAACCATTTTGTTAGTCCTGAATTACAAAGAAAGGCATAAAGAATATATATTGTTACTGTCTTATTGATGACATGTTCTGTCACTGCTTTTTCTATCCCATGTATTGACATTGTTTATTCAGGGAATATTTGAATGGTTTCAAGTTGGGATTTGAAGTGACCTTGGTTTTATTTGTATGTGTTTCGTATCATTAAAATGTTGTAATGAGGTTGTGATGCACACAGAAAACGAAAAGGGCAAGTAAAAAGTTAGGAGCCAATAAGGTTGGGATGAAAAATTGTGCTTGTGGAGAGGTTGAGGGATTCATTATATTGATGCTATAGGGTATACAGCAGAGTAATAACTATGCTTGCAATGGAATGTAAATCTCGTCCGCCACTTAGTCCAAGTCTGCTTCCTTTTGATTTGTGGGGATGTATTTTACCAGAGTGCGAGAAAAGTCATTACAGTCTATTGAAAGCAACGAGGACAGTTAAATATGTTTTAGATGGAATGGTACAAGACAAGCTAAATTGTTCATACAAGGCTTATGGCACAAGGCCATTATTTAAAAAGTCCTTAAAGTAAACCTTTCATAATCCGAGCAATTGCAGGATGAAAAAAAAAATACATAATTAGAGATTACATCTAGTTAAAACTTAATGTAAAAGCAAACTGTAGAACTGCTGATTTTTATGCAAATACCTGTAAAGATAGAACTTGATCCCCCCCCCCCACACACACACTTCATAAGCCTACATAATGTCCATTCCTGTGCTAAAAGCATTTATCTTTCAATATGAGCCAATTTTTATAAATAACTTTATAGCCATTTGGTGTCATTATTTTTGCAGTACGTTATTTGATATACAACTTTCTAAAAAAATCCATAAACAAACATAATTTTTCCCTTTTTTGTCTTTTGTACGCAAAATACATAATTCAATTATAGCTATGATTATTTTATCTATATCAACAAGATTATTTTATCCATATCAAAATAAGTAATATGCACATATATAATATACAATATATTTACAATCACTTAAAAAGTATTCTCGGCAGGGGATGGCTCTATACTTCACATGTAGCTTTGTATGTTGCTGCGTGAAACCCATTTAGCCCAAACATACACGTATGCTGATGTATAAGTATTCAGATATTCCACAGGAGTGCACAGTTACAACCATATAGCAATGAACCATTTATAAAGGTTGGTGCTCTAGTGCAGATGTCTCCAAACTTTCTCAACAAAGGGCCAGTTTACTGTCCTCCAGACTTAAGGGGGCGTGGACTGTGGCTATTGGGTGTAGAAATTGTCATGGCATCAGTGGGAGTAAACAATGCATCTTTGGTATTAGGGGGAGGAATAGTGCCCCAACATTGGTGTCAGTGGGAGGAATAGTGTCCTAACATTGGTATCAGTGGGAAGAATAGTGCCCCACCATTGGTGTCAGTGGGAGGAATAGTGCCCCATCATTGGTGCCAATGGGAGAAATATTGCCCCATTGTTGATGTCAGTAGAAGGAATATTACCCCATTGTTAGTGTCAGTGAAAGGAAAAGTGCCCCAAGGGCCAGATAAAGGCAAGCAAAGGTCCTCATCTGGCCCCCCGGGCTGCAGTTTGGAGACCACTGCTCTAGAGAGTATTATTACATTTTTAGGTGAATATATCCATTTCAAAATGTATTGTCTCTTAGATAGGACAACAGATGTTCATTTAGCAGGCCAATCGACTGTGCCTTGAACTGGTAAAAATGAGTGTATGGTAGTCTATGAGTGTATGTACACCTACATAAAGTATTTCTATGTGTGTACCAGAGCATATATACCGTATCCCTTTATTTGTTAAAAGTGACAAAGATAAATATACAAATATGCAAAAAGTAGTGTGAATAGAATTATTCAAAGAAATCTAGAAACAAATATGATATCTTAAATCATCCATGACAATGTAGGAAGAATAAAATAACATTTTAAAAAACATATACTGTTGGTTCATATTAAACAAGATAGTTCATTTTTAGTTTTCCCGCAACTGGTGTTAATGGGACCTGTTAATAATGGTCAAAGCTGACCACTTTCTTCATCATTTGAGATGTTATTCCATTTCTCAGTATGGCAAGTAATTTGTTTTACTTTTCAACAAAGTGAGTAAAGACTCTGTTATTTTCAAAGCACACAATGCTGTTGTTTGAAAATACTGTCATTATTACTGCGTAAGGTCTTTAAATTGCTGCTGCAAATCTGACTCATTTCAAAAGAGAAAAGAGTCTGAAACTGGCATTTGATTTTACCCTATAAGAAATGCATTGGCTTTTCAAATGAATTGACAGACTGATTTACTAAAGCACTAATTTTTGTTTAGGCTCAGGAAATGTGGGCTGTATTCAAACAAGTAAACAAATTATGGGGAATTTTAAGAATTTGGTCCAGTTCAGTTGAGCTTCTAGATAGTAGAACTTATTATAGTATTCCATATACATTGCTTTTGATTTTAGTAATATCAGCCCAGCTCTAGTGTTTCTGACTCAGGGCTTTTGGTGCTAAAAACTGTCTCCATAATTAAAGCCAAAGTCCAGTTTGGATGAATAAATATGAATTAAGTAGTCAAGCAAAAAAAAAAGCTTTCATTGCAATACCCACCTCATCTTCAGTGCTGTCCCAGCACTCGTCCTCTTTCAGGTTGAACATACCTGGGGGGTGATGTCACCTGGACTGCCATGACAAAAAATGTATAATCAAACCATCCCAATAAATGTTTTCCTTTGGATTCCTGACTGCACTCTTATATATTTTTAAACAATAAAGAATCATTGTGGCACCATCAAATACATCAGCAATACCTGTGCAGTGCAAATAAATGAATTAGAAATGTCCGTGCAGTGCAATACAGTGCACTAATAAATACACAAAAAAAATGCTCAGTGCCAAAACACTCCAAAATTTCCAGTGATACTGCAACTGTGCTCTTCCTCTGCACCACCTATTTGCACACCACTCTCACCAGAAACTGTTGACCCCCTAATGGGAAGCCAAATGTGCTTTATTCACAAAATGGCACATGGATAAATATGTAACGACTGCACCTTTAAATGTCTCTGTGCCTTTAGGAAGCTCAATAGTGTACCCAGTATTACATATGTAAAGAAATGGGGAAGCCTCTCATAGTATAGTAAACTTATTTAATAATGAAAAGCAATAGAAAATACACTTACAATAAAGTTTAGAGCACAAGCATGGTAATTACACACCAGGATTGCCAGTTTGCACTCCACATGCATTCCAATAAGCAGAAGTGACATGTCCCGGGAAGCCCCACCCTAATTTCATCAATTATGATATTAGGAGGCTCCTTATGATATCAGACATAATTAACGAAATGTGTTGCATGGGGCTTCCTGGGATACATTACTTTTGCTTGTTGGAATGCACGTGGAGCACAAACTAGTGTTCCTATTGTGTAATTACCATGCTTGTGTCTAAACTTTAAGTGTATGTTTATTGCGTTTCTTCATTAAATAATTTTACTACATTATGAGAGGCTTCTCCATCTTTGTACATATGTAATACTGGGTACACCATCAAGCTTCTTAAAGGTGAAAAAATATTTAAAGGTGCAGTAGTGACATATTTATCTACGTGTACAAGATAAACCAGGAGATGGATTGGAGAGTGATTGAAGTTGCATATTTATAAGATGCCATTTTTTGAATAAAGCTCATTTGATTTCCTTTTAATTAAAGGGGTCAACAGTTTCTGGTGAGTGTGGTATGAAATAGTTGGTGCAGAGGAAGAGCACAGTTGTGGCAACATGGAATATTGTCACACATTTTAGATTGTTCTAGTAAGAAGCACTTTTTTAGTGTAACCATTAGTGCACTGTATTACATGGCTTGGACATTTCTAATTAATTTTATTTGCACTTTATGTACAGAATTGATACTTCATTGTTTAAAAATGTATGTGAGCACGCTCAGGAATTCCAATAAAAACATTTTTTGGGATACTTTGATTAAACATTTTTTGACTTTTGTTAAGGTCTAATGACATGCAGCTCCCTTCACTTTTTAACATATAATTTGTTGTTTGAATTTTGCTATATCATTCTTACATTTGTTGCGCCAATGTCATAGTATGATGGTGTTAACTCCACTCCAGCATGTAATTCCTAAATTATCCCATTAAGCTTGGCATAGATGGTTCTTTTTTTTTCATTCAGCCAGCAGGCAGTATAAAAAAAATAAAGGTTCCTCCGTACACACAAGAAAGGTGGATGGAGGAATCCCCCCACAGGGACATTGTATTTTGACAGCAGCTTTTGGCTGCAGCCACTGATTACCAAACATTTTACATTATGTCCGTTCTACAGAAGTTGATCTAATGGTAGACTTCTGTTGGATAGGGGAGTCCCTGTGGAACCGGCTGAATTTTCGATCCATGTATGCCAAGTATAAGTCTTAACCACTCTTCAACACCTAACTCCTAGATTATCATTAAAACTATTATGCCGCGTACACACGCTCGGAATTTTCGACAACAAATTTACGATGTGAGCTTGTTGTTGTAAATTCCGACCATGTGTAGGCTCCATCGGACATTTGTCAGAATTTCCAACAACAAAAATTTGAGAGCTGGATCTCAAATTTTCCGACAACAAAATCCGTTGTCAGAAATTCCGATTGTGTGTACACAATTCAGGTGCACAAAATTCCACGCATGCTCGAAATCAAGCAGAAGAGCCGCACTGGCTATTGAACTTCATTTTACTCAGCTCGTCGTACGTTTTGAACATCACCGCGTTCTTGATGTTCAGAATTGCCAACAACATTTGTGTGACCGTGTGTATATGCAAGACAAGTTTTAGCCAACATCCGTAGGAAATAAATCCAGGATTTTGTTGTCAGAATGTCCGATCATGTGTACACGGCATAACTCTGTACCAACTTTATCTATAGTGAAAATTTTCTGTACTGTATGTTCAAAGTTTACATTGCCTGCTCAAAATAGTCACAACACCAGGATATTGGCATCAAATTTAAATTAACTGTTAATAAATTCTATTAAAGGTAATATGTTGCTATAATCACAAATCTAACTTATAAGTATAAATATAAAATTTGTATGGTTTAGACTGCAAACATAGAAGACAAGGGAACAGTGGGTAGGGCCAGAGGCAGCTCTATAATTAGGCAAATTAGTTGGTCGCCTAAGGCCTCACACTGCCAGGGGCCCCGCGGCTGGCTAATTTGCCCATACCTTAACTTCACCGGTGAATCAGAGTAATAGAATGCCCGCAGCTTGTGCAGGGTGTAAAGGGGATGATGTAAAGGAGAATTCAATGGTATAAGGTGATCTCGTCACCAGAGCCCCCCTTACATCAGAGTTCCCCCTTACACCAAAGTTTGTAACATTCACCCTTACATCAAATTTCCGCTTACACTTTAAGGGGGAATCCTGCACACTCTGATGTAAGGGGGAACTCTGTGCTGGGTTTATTTTAACCTGACCTTCATGTAAATGGATAAATATGGTTTTTGACTCTTGTTATACCTTAAACATATTGCTAGTTGCAGCTGCACAAATGTTATCTATATTTGTGTGCGTGTAATATATATATATTTGTAATATAATATATATGTAGTATATATATTTGATTAAAGAAGAATTGGTTAGAGATAATTCTAGAAACTGAAAATTCATAGTTATTTTTCCCATTATGGCCATAAGTGGGGCCTCATGCCTAGGGCTTGCCTAAGGCCTCACAAAGCCTAGAGCCGCCTCTGGGTAGGGTGAGGGAACAGTGGCTAGTATGTTGTAAAACTGTTTGTAACACAGGCTTTTTTTATCTATTTGATATGTTGGAAAATTAGTAAAGAAATAATAATAAAAAAATACAGTTGATAAAAATAAGAATAGCAATATTATTTATTTTAGGGAAGAATTTTGGGAAAATACATAGAAACCATGGTGCACATTTTACAATTTAATTTCATAAATAAATCCAGCTGTTAAATTTATAAGACCTCCAAAGAGTGACATATGGGTTTTTTGATCTTGTAAAAACACCTTGTACTTGTAATTCAAACTGATCGACCTTGACTGACTTTCATTAAAAAGGTACCGAGGATAGGTTCTGCTGCTGATTAAAGGTCTTTGGTGGCAAAAAATTCCCCCTGGTAACATAAACAACTCAAATGATTAGAAAACAACAGATCTTTCAAAGTTTAATGACAGCACTAGGTAGCATCTGTTTTATAATGTTTAGTACCAAAATGTTAATCTCACACAACACAATTGCGCTGAGATAAAACCAATATTGATTGACCTCACAAAGCTCTGTCTCATAAACTAAAGGAGGTAAGAAGCTTGTAGCAATGAAATACGCAAGTTGCAAGCGTTAAAGGAATAGAAAGATGGATTAACCGCTTCAGCCCCGAAAGATTTTACCCCCTTCTTGACCAGAGCACTTTTTACAATTTGGCATTGCGTCACTTTAACTGAAAATTGCACAGTCGTTCGATGCTGTACCCAAACTAAATTTGCGTCTTTTTTTCCCACAAATAGAGCTTTCTTTTGGTGGTATTTGATCACCTCTGCGGTTTTTATTTTTTGCGCTATGAAACAAAAATCAGCAACAATTTAAAAAAAAACAATATTTTTTACTTTTTGCTATAATAAATATCCCCAAATTAAAAAAAAAAATTCTTCATCAGTTTGGGCCAATATATATTCTTCTACATATTTTTGGTAAAAAATCGCAATAAGCGTATATTGATTGGTTTGCACAAAAGTTATAGCATCTACAAACTATGGGAAAGATTTATGGCATTTTTATTTTTTTTATTATTATTTTTTTTACTAGTAATGACGGTGATCTGTGATTTTTAGCGGTATTGCAACATTGCGACAGACAGATCGGACACTTTTGATACTTTTATGGGACCATTGACAATTATACAATGATCAGTGCTATAAAGATGCAGTGATTACTGTGTAAATGTCACTGGCAGGGAAGGGGTTAACACTAGGGGCGATCAAGGGGTTAACTGTGTGTTCCCTCAGTGTGTTCTAACTGTATGGGGATAGGAGTGACTAGGAGAGGAGACATATTGTTTTAACTACTTAGTAGGAACAAACATTATGTTTCCTCTTCCCTGACAGCACAAGGATTTGTGTGTTTACACACATAAATCCCCATGCTGGCGCTCATGTACGGTATTGCATGTGGCCGGTGGCAATCGTGCCTGCTGGCCACACACATCAGGTGCCCCGTCGTGCAGCGTGCCCTCTGGTGGCCTAAAAGAGTTAGGACATACCCGTACGGGGTTTCGCCCAGGGGAGCCATTCTGCCGCAGTATATCTGTGTGAGCCAGTCGGGAACTGGTTAAAAAACAGTACTGCAATACTATGAATTCATGAGCAGACATACAGTATCTTAGTGCTAATCAGTATGTTCAGTACAATGTTCAATGTACAGGAAGAGTTATGCCCCGTATACATGATCGGATTTTCCAACAACAAATGTTGGCTAGCAGGTTCTCAAATGTCCAACCAACAAAACTTTGTTGTCGGAATTTTCTATCGTGTGTACACAAGTCCGACGCACAAAAGTTCACGCATGCTCGGAATCAAGCAGAAGGAGCCACACTGGCTATTGAACTTCCTTTTTCTCAGCTCATCGTACGTGTTGTACGTTACCACGTTCCCACATTCATAATTGTTGGCCAACATTTGTGTGACCGTGTGTATGCAAGACAATTTTGAGCCAACATCCTTTGAACAAAAATCCACGGTTTTGTTGGCAGAAAGTCAGATCGTGTGTACGGGGCAATAGTCTTCTTATTTGCTTATCTAACCTTAATTTAATCATTGCATTGTTAAGCTAGTGACACATCTATAGCAAGACCCAGGGTCATCTTTAAGACAGGGCAAAAGGGGCAGCTGTTTTGGGGCCCAAAGCAGCTGCCTCATACTTGCCAACTATCCCAGTTTAAATTCCCTTGCCTCTTGAAGTTTTAGTCCCATGCTGTGTCCCGATATCTCAGTGTGAAGGTCTGTTACTAATGCTGCCCAGCTCTGCCCTATTGCTGTGTTCAGGTGACTCATCTGCAGACCCTGTATTTACATGTAAATAACCTGCATTAATATGTAAATTGCGGCGGCATTAATAGGTACCTAGCCGCAGACCCGGGGCATTAATATGTAATTAGAGGCAGAATTCATATGTATATCATGCCCCCCCGAGGTCATATCCACCATCACTTCTGCTGAATGTAAAGGGGCAAGCTGGAAAGTCCTACCTATAACTGTGCGCATTAAGCCTAACATTAGCCTGTTCTGCAAAGGTAAGCAAATTGGAGGTGGAACCCTTTTTCAAAATAACATGTTGTCTCAGCTCCCAAAATTTTGGTGCATCAGCAGATGCGTAAGGGCGTCATTAACAATTAATGGCACTGCTGTGTATCTGCTAAGGGGAACATGCTTCTGTGGTGTCAGGGAAGAGATTTTGCATGCGTTCCTGACGCACACAAATGTGAATGCAGGCTAAATGTCTCAGTTACATTGGTGGTCAGTGTAAATCTTCTCATTACATTGGGGCTTGGTGTACAATCTTTTCATTCACACTAATGGCCAGTGTGAAGGTCCCCCTTACATTGGTGGTCATTGTGAATCCCGCCTTACATTGGTGGTTACTGTGAATGCTCCTATTACATTAGTGGTCAGTATAAATCCCCATTACATTAGCGGTTCATGTAAATCCACAATACATTAGCGGTTAGTGTAAATCTCCATTACATTAGTGGTCAGTGTAAATCCACATTACATTAGTGGTCAGTGTAAATCCCCATTACATTGGTGGCCAGTGTAGAAACTCCTCTTTATATTGGTAATCGGTAATAAAAATCCAAACTTGCATTTGTGGTCAGTTTTGAATCCTCCATTACATTGATGATCCATGTAGAAGCCCCCTTTAAATTGGTGGTGAGTGTAAATACCCCCTTACATTGGTGGTCAGTGTAGAAATCCCCCTTTGTTGGTTGTTGATGTAAAATAACCAATTACATTGGTTGTCAGTGTAAATTCTTCATTACTTTGGGGATCAGTGTACATTTTCTATTACATTGGTGGTAAATGCAGAATTTCCCTTACACTGGTGGTCAGTGTAAATCCCCCGTAACATTGGTGGTTGGTGTAGAAGTATGACCTTACATTGGTGGTCAGTACAAATCTCCATAACAATGGTTGTGTCAGGGCTGGGCTCAGCCTTTCCTTCTCAAAGCTGGCCGCTCAGCTGTCGGCTAATTGCCAGCTCCTTTCTCTCCACAGTGACTCACCTGTTGATGATATCCTGCTCGTCAGTCCTGCCTACTTAAGCCGTCCAGCCCAGATGATCTCTGCCGTCACCTTGGTCACATCTCTAGAGACGCTTTCCTGTGTTCCTGTTAAAGACTTGCTTGGCTGACATTCCTTCTGGCTTCAGATCCCGCTTGCTGTTCTACTACGCTCATCTCTGGCTCCCTGACATTTTGGCTTGTCTGACTATCTGTTCCGGTTCCTGAACTCTGGCTATGTTTTGACTATGTTTACTCTGTTTACCTTTTTATTATTATTATTATTAAACAAGTGCGATTTAACTGTACTTCCGTCTCAGGTCTGATTCATGGTTTCTGACAGTAGGTGAAGGCCATGAATTCAGAAGATGCATTCAATCCACTTGTTTTTTATATTTTTTACAGATTGGATGAGCAGGATCACCACATGGATACATTTGCCATGACGTTACAAACACTCCTGAGTCGCACGGCTCACCTGGAATCTCCCACTGTGGCTGCTCCGGTACAAACTGTGTTGCAGGCCATTCCTGATGCTGCCCCAGTCTCTGTGCAGGCACCCGCCTCGAATATTACCTCTATAAGAGGTATGTCTGGTTCCGCTCCGCTTCCCCAGTGATTTGGGAGTGATCCAGTCCAATGCAGAGGATTTCTCAACCAGGTTGAGATATACTTTGAGATGCTGCCCCAGGTGTTTTCCATGGACAGAAGCAAAGTAGGTTTCGTGATATCTTTGCTTTCTGAGAGAGCCTTGGCCTGGGCAAACCCTCTATGGGAGACACAAAAACCTGTTGTCTTGAGTTACCCTGAGTTTGTGGCTTCTTTTAAAATGGTATTTGACGTTCCCGCACACTCTGCTTCTGCTGTCAAGTGCCTCATGTCCATCAAACAGAGTACAAGAAATGTTGCCGATTACGCCATTGAATTCCATACTCTGGAAGCAGAGGTTGCTTGGAACAATGAGGCCCTCGTGGCTGATTTTTCTCATGGTCCCTCAGATATCATCAAGGATGAGATAGCAGCCCGAGATAGACCTACTGAGCTGGAGAAGTTGATCACGTTTGTCATCCTCATTGACTCCAGATTCAGAAAAATACTTCCTTTTAAGGAGGGCTTGCAGAAGCCTCCTGTACATTTGTCTCCGAACTTTGCAGTCCCACCCTTGCCTCCCTCACCTCCCATGCCTCCTGGTACCGAGTCAGTCTGTGAAAATTAACCCATGCACTCTGGCTTCATGTGTCTCTCTGCAGATGAGAGAACCCTTAGGAGGAGGGAGAGATTGTGCCTTTATTGTGGCCAGGCAGGTCACTTTTTGAAGTCTTGTCCTACCCGCCCAGGAAACGCCTGAACCTTGAGGTCCTGTCATGGACCTTAGGTGGCGTTGTTTCATCCCCAGTTATCCAGAAAGATAAGCCCCTGGTTTTGGTTACCCTTTCTTGGGCTGAGTCATCCGTCGAGATACAGGCTCTAATCGACTCTGGGCCTGTTCATTGATGCTGCCTTTGTATTGAAGCACTCGATTCCGCTGCAGCTGCTTGACACCACACTTGCATTGAGGATCTTGACGGGAGACCTCTACAGCCTGCCCATGTGACTCACAAGACTGTTCTATTGTCCATGGCCGTAGGGGCTCTTCACCATGAGATAATCAAATTCCAAGTTATTTCCTCACCTAAGTTTCCACTAGTTATTGGTTATCCTTGGTTACAGAGGCACAACCCCTCTTTTGATTGGCTCCGTTCTGAGGTTCTGTCCTGGTCGCCACAATGCAGTGCCACATGCTTCCAGAACATAGCCAAGGTCCTGTGCACCTCTTCACTCTCCTCCCTGCCGGAGAAGTACCGCGATTTTAGCAAGGTCTTTGACAAAGGTCAAGACGGTAGTTTGCCTCCACACCGGTTATTTGATTGCGCAATTGATGTTCAGTCTGGTGCCATACCCCTTCGTGGCTGGGTTTACCTTTTGTCGGTCTTGGATGATAGGGCCATGAAGGAGTATGTTGCAGATGCACTTTCTTGAGGTTTCACCCGCAAATCCTCATCTCCTGCTGGTGCTGGATTCTTCTTTGTGAAGAAGAGGAGTGGTGAAATGAGACCTTGTATTGATTTTAGGGGTCTCAATCATTTCACGATTAAATATGCCTATCCGATTCTGTTGATTACAGAGTTATTTGACGTCCTCAAGGGAGCAACAGTTTTCACAAAGCTTCATTTGAGAGGGGCATACAATCTCGTGAGGATTAAGGAGGGTGACAAGTGGAAAACTGCATTTAATACCAGAACAGGCCATTATGAGTACCTCGGAATGCCTTTTGGCCTTTGGAATGCCCCGGCAGTTTTCCAGCAATTTCTTAACAGTGTCCTCCGAGATTTTTTGCAGTTATGTGTGGTGGTTTATCTTAACGATATCCTCATATTTTCCCTGGAGAACCACCACAAGTGTAAATTCCATCCTGAACAGGTTGAATTCCTGGGTTATGTCATTTCCCCTGCTGGTTTTTCGATGGACCCAGAGAAACTTTCAGCAGTCCTACAGTGGCCCCGACCCGTGGGTTTACGTCCTCTGCAGTGTTTTCTTGGCTTTGTGAACTATTATTGAACGTTTATTGGTAACTTCTCGTCTCTGGTCAAGCCCCTGACTGATATGACCAGAAAGGATGGTAACCCACAGAGTTGGTCTTCGGAGTCCTTTAAGGCCTTTGAGATTTTCAAGGCTGCCTTTGTTTCTGCTCCTGTGTTGGCGCATCCTACGCTGCCTTTTATCCTTGAGGTTGATGCTCTGAAACTGGAGTTGACGCCCTTCTGTCTCAACGTCCTACCTCTAAGAGCGCTATACATCCTTGTGGCTACTTTTCCAAGAAATTGTCACCTGCAGAGTGCAATTATGAGATTGGTGACAGAGAGCTGTTACTGATCATTTTAGCCCTGAAAGAATGGAGACATCTCCTCGAAGGTACCACTGTTCCGGTTCTCATTCTTACTGACTATAAGAATCTCACAATCTTGTCTGAGGCTAAACGCCTCTCTCCCAGAAGGGCGGGATGGGCTTTTTTCTTGCCTAGTTTCAATTACATTGTCTCATTCTTACCCGGTACTATGAATGTGCAGCTAATCAGAGAATGGAGTTTATTAGTAGATTTACATTAACTTTCTGGAAGCTTCAACCTGGTTGCGTGTCATATGCAAACCTTTCCTTTGTTGTTGTTTGTTTAGGACCTGTTTAGAAAGTAATTGATGTTTGTTTAACTGTGCACATCTTCCACAAAAAAAAAAACTATTGCAATTATAGATTTTAACAACCTCCTACATTTAAAAGAACTCATTCAATTAACTTTAAAATTCCATTGTCAGTCTGTTAAATAAAATTATAAGCATCTTAGATTCCTGGCCAGTGCAGAAATGCTTTATTGTGTTTTATGGGTAAATTATGTTTTACCGTGTTAAATCATGCATGTGCATAGTTTATGCATTTTTAATGAAATAAATTCATATTGCTTTGTTTGAAATTAATATGGGTTTATAGCATTTAAATCTCTATTGCATATGACCTCAGGTGCCAGACGCATTCTTTACTATTCTGTTATCACTCTGTCACTCAATTACACTTTAATTACCTGACCAATTAAATGTGTATTTTTATTTCTAATTGGCTGCTCAATTTAATACTCAATAATGTATCAAATAAAATAAAAAAAAATCTGACTATATTTAGTAAATTTGAGGGCACTTAGAAGAAACATATTCAGAAAGACTGTCGATCAGCCTTGTTTGCCATTAAAGCAGTTGTATTTTTAATTAACAAAACAAACATCAGCAAGTGATACATCAGATTGGTTGGCGGTAGTCATAGTAAATACTGCAGCATAACCTAACATAACATTGGCGACACCAGTGAAAAACTGTAAGGTTTGGCTAAAAGAAACATTTTCTGAGAAAAATACAGAAGATGCCATTGCTGACAAATTTCTGATAATGTAACATGTCTGGTTGTTCTCCCTTCAATACTTTTCAGAGGGAATTTACTAAAACTGAAGCATACAGAATCTGGTCCAGCTCTGCATAGAAACCAAGCAGCTTCCAGGATTTATTTTATTGTCAAAGCTTAATTGAACAAGCTGAAGTTAGAAGCTGATTGGCTACCATGCAAATCTGCACAAGATTCTAAATGCACAGGTTTTAGTAACTCTTCCCCTCTGAGTTATTGATCTGGAATAAGCATGCACATGAGAAAATCAGAATAAAGTCAGATCTGCATTCAGGTTAGTGAGGCCACTGGATTAACGTGACATCCGGGCATTTAGCATTTTTAATATAAGGGATTGGCGTTGCAATCAGGGTATTAGTCTCCTTTATTCAATACCACACTAATATAATATATACTCAGAAAGGTAGAAAAGGAATGTATCCATTAATAATCAATTTAACTGCTTGTTTTACTGTGCAGTTTTACTGTGGCAGAATGGCACATCTGTGCAAAACGACGTTACCTTACGTCATAGGGGCCAAAAGGCGGAGCCAATGGAGGGCACGATGACCGCCGGGCACCCGCGATCACTCGTGACAGATTGAAAAACGGGATCTGTGTGTGTAAACACAAATCCTGGTTCTTTCAGGGGAGTAGAGACAGATCGCATGTTCATACTAAGTATGAACACTGATTTCTCTCTCCTCCTAGACAGTCCCATCCCCTCTACAGCTAGAACACACCTAGGGAATACAGTTAACCCCTAGATTGTCCCCTAGTGTTAACCCCTTCCCTGCCAGTGACAATTATACAGTAATCAGTTCATTTTTATATCACTGATTGCTGTATAATTGTCAATGGTTCCAAAAAATGTGTCAAAAGTGTCCAATTTGTCTGCCACAATATCGCAGTCCTGGTAAAAATCGCAGATCGCCGCCATTGCTAGTAAAAAAAAAATAATAATAAAAATGCCATAAATATATCCCCTATTTTGTAGAAGCTATAACTTTTGCGCAAACCAATCAATATGCGCTTATTGTGATTTTTATTACCAACAATATGTAGAAGTATACATATCGGCCTAAACTGAGGCAAAAATGTGCTTTTTTGAAAAAAAAATTGGGGATATTTATTATAGCAAAAAGTACAAAATATTGTGTTTTTTTTTTCAAAATTGTTGCTTATTTTTTATTGTTTATAGTGCAAAAACTAAAAACCACAGAGGTGATCAAATACCACCAAAAGAAAGCTCTATTTGTGGGAAAAAAAAGGACATCAAATTTGTTTGGGTACAACGTTGCACGACTGCGCGATTGTCAGTTAAAGCGACGCAGTGCCGTATCGCAAAAAATGACCAGGTCATTGAGCAGCCAAATCTTCCAGGGATGAAGTGGTTAAAAGCTTTAACTCCACCATGATGGAAGCATTAGGTTGTTAATTAATACAGTATAGTATGTGATGGTGTGTTTTAAATCATTATGACTATTTTTCAGGGAAAAATTACTTAACACATATATAAAGTTTGATACTTTAAAGCCTTATCAGTCTATGAAAAGGATGAGAGCTGACAGGTCATCAGAGAAGGCAAATATGTAAACCTGCAAGATGCCTACAGTGGGCCTGTAGGTCTCTCCCACAAGTTTGCTCTTTGTACATGCAGCAGCCCAGTGGTGATGTCATCACTATATTTAGGTATATCTGAGTTTACAAAGGCATTTGGTGCACACAAAGGGGAATTTTTTTTTTGTGGCAATGGAGGATTTTATTTAAATTAAGGTTTTTTATGCCAAGACTTCAACTTTAAGAAAATATGTAGGTCTATGCTGTTTACTAAAAAATAATACACAAAAAAGCATACGTTCAATTTTTTGCAGGTAAATCAGCAGACCGCGAGTGCAATGTCAGGCTCCTGCAGACTCTAAGGATAATAACTGTTGGCATTTTAAGATAACCTTGCCACCACTCAAAATGCCACCACTGCGCCAGAGGACAAAAGACCTAACCTGAAGCTGCCACTTAAGAATAATCTGAAATGTGAACTGTATTTTGACCCTTATCAGAAAAAATTAGTGATAACAGGAAAAAATAGTGACGCTAAGTAAATACTCAGCAAAAGTGTTTGTTCAACCCAATATGAAATGAAACATAAACTTGAAAATAAATAAATGAAATGTGAATATAAATAAATATGTATATACAGTAATTTCACCCTGTGACAAGTGAAAATTAGAGCAAAAATTATATCACAAAAAAGTGTTCATAAAGTGTTCAAGTGAATTCTTATGCTGCGTACACACGAGCGGACTTTTCGACCGGACTGGTCCGTTGGACCAAATCCGGCGAACAATTCGAATGTGTGTGGACTTCGGACCTGCAGCGGACTTTTTCGGTCGAAAATCTGATGGACTTTAGATTTGGAACATGTTTCAAATCTTTACGTCAGAACTCCGCCGGACCCAGTTCCTATCGAAAAGTCCGCTCGTCTGTATGCTAGTCCAACGGACAAAAAGTGACGCTAGGGCAGCTATTGGCTACTGGCTATCAATTTCCTTATTTTAATCCGGTCGTTCATCATCACGTACAAATCCGTCGGACATTGGTGTGATTGTGTGTAGGCAAGTCCGTTCATTCGGAAAGTCCGTTGGAAGTCCGTCAAAAGTCAGTTGGACAGTCAGTCGGACCAGTCCGGTTGAAAAGTCAGCTCGTGTGTACGCGGCATTATTTGATGTGAAATCTTCCTGTTTCATCCACCACACCAATGTGCAAGTGATTCCACTCCCCTAAAGAAACACACTCACCAAATTCCAATGCCTACACTCTCGTGTTAGGCTAAGATGCTTTCAAACCACATGAAAAGGGTTTTAAACGAGTATCCAAAATCCAACCGCATTCATGACAAGTTGTCTCATCATGAGTGCGTTATCTTTAAAGTGTAAGTTCACCTTTACAGAAAAATCTGTAATGTAAACTTACACAGGACCCCCTCAGACACTCCGAGACATAAAGCAGTCAGTGAACTTGTGAACAGTCAGTGAAGCAGTCAGTGAACTTGTGAACAAACCAGGAAGTGGAGGCTCGAGTTTGTGATCCGGGACCAAGGAAGGGGTGAGAGTGAGACACACGCTAGCACACCTCGGGTCCGCCATGACCGCAGGACCCACTGCACTATTTTTGATTGAAGACTTGCTGTGATTGTTTTTGCTGGTTTTGAATTTTTAAAATGTGAGTGTAAAGGTTGAAGATTTGAAGTGCTTTTATTAAACTGGTTTATACATAATTTGGTGAGTACATTTCTTTAGGGGAGTGGAATCACATTGGTGTGGTGGATGAAACAGGAAGATTTCACATAGAATAAGAATTCACTTGAACACTTTATGGACACTTTCTTGTGATATCATTTTTGCTCTAATTTTCACTTGTCACAGGGTAAAATTACTGTATGTACATATATTTATTTATATTCACATTTCTTTTATTTATTTTCAAGTTTATGTTTCACGTCATTTTGGGTTGAACAGACTCTAAGGATAGCTGTTTGCCCATACTTCCAATACATGCAGGCAGTTACTTGAGAGCAGGAAGATCAATGAACATTGCATTTCATTAAGAACTACAAACCATCAGCCACAATGGATGATGGTACTTGTAGTCTATTCATTCACAGGAAACTGGTAATAAATTATGCAACCATGTGGGCAGAGCCCTGCGCAGCTGTGTTGTTTTCAAATTGTGAAAGCGGTTGCAGGGAGAGGGGATCAGGAAAAGTGGGGAAGGATGCTGAACATGTTACATGTTATACGCCAAATATAGGTGTAACATGTAACATGTTGACAAAGGTGAACTTAGCCTTTAACATGCCATCTATGATCTGACTGTTTTTTTTTTGTTTTTTTTTAGAGTTTCTTTCTTGTGTTCAGTGATCTCCCACGATGAGTTATATCTAGACCTTGACAGGTGGCTGTATTAGCGTCTTTCCAACTATCTTCAGGAAAAGAGCATTGACATGAATTGTAGACATTAGATTTTGTGCAGAAGCAAATTAAACGTCATATTTAAAACTGGAATTGCAATCAAGAACAAAAAATAAATACGTAGAACATAAAATGATGGCTACAACTAAAATAGAGCAAGGGAAATGTCATCCCATTTATATGCCTTTGGATCAAATGCTGCCTCTGACAATTTAATGCTTCAAGACTACATTTAATGCTCTCGTTTACATATAATCCTACTGTGTTCAACATTTCTATGCAAGAAAAAACTGTTTCCTCCCAAAGTAATATAATCATGCCTCGGGTTTTCACACTTAGAAATAAAATCCATCGTGCTGTATTTAAACCACTTTGCTTGCCGATGCTGAGTAACTTGTAATCTCAATACTCGATGTAAGCACATTCATCTTTTCTAAAGTGTAAAATGTAATAGCAGGGGACTGAGACCACTTGATAATCTGGATGAAGTATTCATGCTGAATTGGTATTCTGCTGGAAATATAAATGTATTTGCAGGATGCTGTATTGTGCAGTAAAAGAAAATATGCATCTGCATTTATCATTCATGCTGAGGCTACCACAGAATGGCCGAAATGGCCCTTATAACAGACAACAGCATTATATAAATCTTCTTTAAAGAGATTAGAATAACCAGTGGGAAGACATTACTGATGCTTATGTACCTGTACACAAATTCAGCTTTTTTTAGCTCGTGTTAAAGAAGAGTTTTGTATATTTTGTTTAACTACTTCAGTACCAGACACTTTCACCCCCTTCCTGCCAAGGCCAATTTTCAACTTTCAGTGCCGTCACAGCTTAAATGACAATTGTGCGTTAATGCAGCACTGTACCCAAATGAAAATTGTATAATTTTTTTCACACAAATAGTGCTTTCTTTGGTGGTATTTATTCACTACTGGGTTTTTTTATTTTTTACTAAATAAATAAAAAAAGACCAAAAATTTTGAAAAAAAAAATATTTTTCTTAGTTTCTGTTACACAAGTTTGCAAATAAGTAATCTTCATAAATTTAGGCCAAAATGTATACTGCTACAATTCTTTGGTGAAAGAAACCCAAAACATTGTATATTATTTAGCCTGTAGGAAATTTATAGAGTTTACAAACTATGGTATATACACTGTATTCTCAAATTAATTGGGATGCCTGTCTTTACACGCACATGAACTTTATTGGCATCCCAGTCTTAGTCTGTAGGGTCCATAAAGACATGGATGAAGAAGTTTGGGGTGGAGGAGTTTGACTGGCCCGCACAGAATCCTGACCTCAACCTGATAGAACACCTTTGGGATGAATTAGAGCGGAGACTTCGAGCCAGGCCTTCTCGTCCAACATCAGTGCCTGACCTCACAAAAACACGCTTCTGGAAGAATGGTCAAACATTCCCATAGACACACTCCTAGACCTTGTGGACAGCCTTTCCAGAAGAGCTGAAGCTGTTATAGCTGAAAGGGTGGGCCAACTTAATATTGAACTCTATGAACAAAGACTGGAATTCCATTAAAGTGCATGTGCGTGTAAAGGTAGGTGTCCCAATACTTTTGACAATATAGTGTATAGCTGAAAATCATCAGATCTGAAAATTGTACCATGTGATTAGCTGGCCACAGTTAATCACATGGTATAGATGGTACAAATGGGGCTTTTATTGGCCCTGTCTGTACCATGTGATCAATGTGACCAATCACGTAGAGCATAGTACACAATGAATGGCATGAATGGAAGCCATCTATTGTGTGCAATTGTCATGTGATCTGCTGTGATTGGTTACAGAGATCACATTGTACCAGTAGCGTCCCAGTACACTGGTGACATAGATGTTAAGATCTCCAATCTTTGTGTCAGTACAGTATAAAGGTACCCTTAAGCTGGCTATGCACTCGCAGATTTTTGAATGAATGTTAGTGCAACTATTTATACAATTCTTTGCACATTTGATGACTGGATAAATGTCACTAGAAAGTACTTCAACTTTTTTTTGTTTTAACAGTTTATTTTGGAATGGTTCACCAGTTTTGTGTTTGTGTAGACTGGGGAGTATGGTATCTGTCCTGTGCGTGCCATACATCTCATCCAGCTGGCGAATAATTAGGAATCTAGGCATGTCATTCTATTGAAATTCCTGGTGTGTATCATCTACCCTTCATCGTCTTGGTTGTGACCATTGAAGTACACCATCACATAATTCGTGTCCTCCATTAAAGACCTGCTGGATTGAATGGTCCAAATGCCTGTCTGACCCACCGTCATACAGCGTGTGTGTCCATCTTTTTTGGTAAGCGTACCCAATCTTCCTTTATTTCACATACATATCTGCGAATGACATATGGAGAAGCCTATGCATTGTCACCTATCATCTGTAGAAGGGACATCACTCTAATATTTCCCTTACATGAGACTATACCACACTCTATAGAGGAGCATTGCAGTTGAAATTTTTGTTCATCACGGACTGTTTGTTGGTTTTATGTTCACAAAAACCTTATATGTTTTTTATTTGTATTAATTTCTTTTTTGTCATTCACTGCACACAGATTTTGTGATTTATTTTATGTTATACTCACTAGACATTGGCTTCTCATTCATGAACGGCCATTGGTCTTATACTTACACCTGGGGGCCATTCTGGGGATTGTGTATATCACATTAGCGCTACATTTTTTCATGTTTTTTAGTTAAAAACAGTGTATACAACATTTTGAGCTTAAATGTAACAAAAATAATGATTTGCAAGATTGCAATAAGCATTTGACAGGCAGCTCAGAGGTTATATATTAACCTGAGTAACCAGTTTGAACCCTTGAAAGGCCACAGCACCACACCACAACTAGGCTTTCTCTGGAATGGGCTGTGTTTGGTGGTGGTGCTGCCAAATGAACATGGCCTGTGATATCATTTTTTTCACATGTGTACCACCCCCTCAGGCCACCTTGTTGGGTTAAGGGGGCAGTTGGGAGTTAAGGAGCAACAACCTGTTTTTACCACTTCCCCAGAGATCATTGTAAATAAGGCCTAAAAAAAAACTTTAAAGCAGAAATTAATATAACCATCACCTGTAAACTTACATCTGCCCTTTTTGCTTCTGAACTAAAGCAGCATCTGTATGAAATCATACTAATCAGAAAGCTAATGAATACCCTCTGCTCACAAGAAAGTGCTTCGCAACATTTTTATGTTAAATCAGTTATCATTAAATGGGAACACAACGTGGTAATGGGAACCCCGCAAGGCCCTGAAATGTCACATTGCATTGAATGTTAACTGAATTACAAAGAAAAACATATTTTGCAAAACAATGCCTGGTGTGTGGAGTATATTTATCTACTTTTTGACCTGTAGAATAATGTTATCTATTGAGCAGCCAGGTGCTTTCTAGTTATTTCACTGTATGGAGCACAACTGGGTTTGAGGGTTCACTGTTCAATAAGGATTTTATTGTTTGCAATGGTTAATGGACGTCTGGAACAAACAGGAGTGGAAGAAGTTTCTAGGTAATGTATTTTCTTTAAAGAACACATAAAACCTTCTCTGTGACAGTCTACACAAGTACCAGATCCAGCTACTATGTACAAGCATCATAAAGTTAAATAAAACATTTTGATACCTTATCTGAGTAAGGCAAATCTGCCAATGTTGGTGTCTCGCGTGTTCTCCCTCCCAAAAACTGCATCTCACAATGGGAGGGTTTCAGCAATAGAAGTAGTGCTGTCATTCTAAAAAGCCATGCTGGACTAGATGTGGCCAAGTGCTGACTGACATGCTTTAGGCTTGTGATTTAGCAGTGACAATGCTGATAGCCACACCCCCTGCAACATTTTTTCACCCCAATGTAGTGCAAGCAGGCAAGCCTACATGACAGTGGAAATGCTGCTCTGAATCCAGAAGCAGGACAGCCACAGAAGCAGGATCAGGTGGAATTCACTGGAAGTCTTGCATTAGTGGGGCTTATCAGAATAAGAGAAAATTATAAGTGTGGATGAGCTTATATTTTAGTGCTATAGCACATGTGTTTTTTTTTAATGGGAGGTCATAGTTCTGCTGCAATATAACTTACTAAATGTAATATAGAATGCATTGAAGAAAAAGTGCTTAAAGTGAGGTATTTTTGGACATGCATATATGCAGTTTGTATTGATTGGTAGCCATAAAGCCTCTGGATGCCAGTCAATTCCAATGAGCCAAAACCATGCTCAGTCAAACACTGTTGTAGGGGAGCAGTATATGCCACAAGATTACATATCACTAGCATCAAATGACTGGGGTGTTAAACTTATATTGGTAACCTGTGGCCAAGTCAAAGGCTTTTTCTTTGTTATTACCTTTCGACTACAGTCCGCTTTTCTGTATTTTATTAATTAATATTTATGTTGTAGACAAGTAGTTTGCAAAAGGTTTATACTAAGGGGTACATGAAATAGGATTGTTGTGACAACAGAACAGACTAGATTATAGTATAAATCTAAGGTATAATTTATATGGGGTATAGACTACTAACATTTTTAATTCTTTAAACACCACTAAGTATTTCATTCTGAGAAACAGAAACCCCAGTGTCCATAAATATTGGTTATCAAAGCTATTTCAGGCATCTGTCCTTTAGGTAAATAAACACACCCTTTTGAAAGGGAATAAACTGTATATGTCTTTAAAAACTGTGACCATAGATGGATAAATTAAAAATTTCCACCAGGTCTTATCTGAATTTATTCAGTTCACAAATACCAAACTGGTACTCCATGCACTTAGGTCAGAAACATGCAGACCCTCCACTTTGTAATATATGCTATTATGTTCTGTAAATAGAAATAGGTGCTTTACAAGGGGACTCTAAAAGTGTTAGATTCTCTCTTACTTAATGTGATTGTAGCCGTATTAGTGCAATTGTGACAGAGAAAATAGAGTACTATCTGTGATACTTTTTTTATTTGCACTAACAAATTAGCAAATAAAATTAGCAAACAAGTTAGTGCAAATAAAAGAAGTATCACAGACAGTACTCAATTTTCTCAGATTCTCTCTTTAAAACAATTGCCACTAAGCACTGAAATCCATTTTAACCCAAGTCAAATGCAGATACTGTCTCCATGGTGAACAGCTAAAGAGAGACTATTAGACCACTTTCCCTTCCACCTTGAGGTACATAAAGCAAAATAAGATGTCCAACTAAAGAATAAAATATTTTCCTTGTCAAAAGAAGTTTATTGAGTATACAATGTTATAAAGATACATAAAGTAAGTTTACAAGGATCTATAAAGTAAGCTCATTGTTTTACAGTAGGGTTTATATAGGTAAATATCATGAAATTTCAAATATTAAACATTGGGTTCACGTAAACCTAAATTAAAGATATATATCATTTCCTTAGTTACTTTTGTAGGTATTTAAATGATTTATACCTACTATACATATTGTTTACAAGTAGAGTGTATATAGGTCAAATAAATTCTGATAATGAGCTTTAATCGTAAGGTGGAGAAAAGGAAAGAGAAAGAAGAAAAAGGGTTGAAAGGTAGAGGTATGGTCCACAAGGTTGTCCCGCTCGTCAGTTTATTATTCTTTTTAGTTCTCTTTGAAGCCTTAGAATGGGTGTCTCTGTAAGTCATTTAATCTGTTACCATGGCAACAGGACAGAGTCATTGAAGTTTGACAGGAACTGTTGTTTTATCCAAGGATGCCAAAGTTTTTCAAATTTTGGAATTTGATTTTGATCGATGGCTACCATCTTAGCATGGAACATTGTATTATTCATTCTGTGAATTGTTTCTGCTAGTACCAATGTAGGAGATTTCCATGCCTTGGCCACTGTTTGTTTTGCAGCCGTTATTAGTTGGATCATAAGTTTGAATTGAGAGAGTGTTAACCATTCCGGTTTTAGATTAAGTAAAGTTAAATATGGATCTGGTTGTATTATTTTTTTAAATATTTTAGATGCAATCACGAAGACTTCCTTCCAGAAGGTTTGGATTACTGGGCACGTCCACCATATGTGTAAATATGTGCCTATTTCTGGGCATCCTCGAAAACAAAGAGCTGAGGTATTAGGTGAATATTTTGCCACTCTAGCGGGTACAAGGTACCAGCGAGTTAGGACTTTATAATTTGTCTCCAGTGCTAAGATGTTGGGTGAGGATGACTTAGATGTGAGCCATATGTTAGACCAGTCCGTGTCTTCTAAAGTTCGTCCCAGGTCCTCCTCCCACCTCTGAACGTAAGAGGGTCTATTAAGATTTGCTACTCCATATAATTGATTATAAAGTGATGAAATTGTACCTTTAGCAAATGGATCTTTTGTACAGATTGATTCAAAAATGGATAATTGGGATAATGGTGTATCCCTCTTTAGGAATGGTGTATAGAAATTTTTGATTTGGAGATATCTGAATATCTCAGAGTTTGGTAGATCATATTTTTCTCTAAGCGATGGGAATGAAAGGAATGATTTAGATGCTATGAAGTCATTTAGTGTCTGAATGCCTGATGTTGTCCAAGCTTTAAAAGAATTTGGGTAGATCCATGCCGGATAAAAGGCCGGATTTCTGATAAAAGAAAGGAGAGGATTGTGTGGAGATTGTAACTGATATTTGGTTTTTAGTTTATCCCAGAGAGATAAGAAGTGTTTAGTTATGGGATTATGAATTTTAAAGCGGTCTTTAGGATCAAGCCATAATAAATTTGATATTAATAGAGGGTCATTTTCTGAAGCCTCTATAAATACCCATAATGGGATTTCCTGTTTTGCATGGTATTTGGACAGACTGGCCAAATGTGCTGCTCTGTAGTAGTTAGTAAAATTAGGGTATCCCAGGCCTCCTTTATTTTTGGGAAGATGTAGTGTGTGTATAGGTATACGTGGTTTAGAAGAGCCCCATATAAACGAAGTTGCTCTTTTTTGTACTATTCTCAAAAAATAGGAAGGAATTGGAATAGGGAGGACTCTGAATAGATAAAGCAATTTGGGTAGAATAGTCATTTTGATTGCATTAATCTTCCCTATCCAGGATAAAGGAAGTTGCGACCATTGTTTTATTAGATTTGTGATCTGTCTTAATACAGGAGGATAATTGGTTGAGAATAAGTCAGAATGAGATGCTGTTAAATGAATTCCAAGATATGGGATTGATTTTTCTGCCCATGTGAATGGGAGTGCAGCCCTAGCCGGGATCAATTCCATGTTTGTGAGTGAAATATTAAGCACTAGGCATTTCTTAGGATTAATCATAAGGCCGGATAGGGCTGCAAATCCATCAAGAGCTGGTATTAAGTTAGGACCAGAGACCTGTGGTGATGATAGAAAAAGTAATATATCGTCTGCAAATATACATAATTTGTGTGTAATACCTCCTATTTCAATGCCAGTTATAGTTTGGTTTGTTCTGATGTATTGGGCCATGGGTTCGAGTATAAGGGCAAATAATAAGGGAGATAATGGGCAACCCTGTCGGGTACCTCTTTCGATATTAAAGGCTTCAGATTTGTATCCAGCATATTTTATATAGGCTTTGGGTTTATTATATAATGCTTTGATCCATGTTAAAAAGTGGGGTCCAAAACCCCATTTTTGTAATGAATATTGCATATATTGCCAGGATACTGTGTCAAATGCCCTCTTAATATCGAGAGATAGAAAACATAAAGGGATTTTCCGTTTTTTAGCAATATGTGCCAATAACACTGCCCTGCGTATATTATCGCCTGCCTGTCTATTTGGCATGAAGCCTACTTGATCTCTATGTATTAATTTTCCTATAATGCTATTGAGGCGTTTTGCTATTATTTTTGCTAATAATTTAATATCGAGGTTTAACAGAGAGATAGGTCGATAATTCACACAGGAAGTATCATCAGAAAGGGGTTTTGGGATCATACAAACAATTGCCATTAGTGTTTCTTGCCGAAAAGAATGTCCATCTAGAAGTTTGTTAAAAGTTTCAGTGAGAATGGGAGAGAGTATTTCTGAGAATGTTTTATAGTATAAAGCCGAGTAGCCGTCTGGGCCTGGTCTTTTGTTAAGTTTTAGGTCTTTTATGGCGTTAGCAACTTCATCTATAGTTATAGGCTCATCCAAACTGCTTTTTTGATTCTGAGATAACTCAGGTAAGGTTATTTTTGAGAAGAAGGATTCAGCCTCTGTAGGATTAAATTCATTGTTTGTCTTGTATAAAGTTGCGAGATGTGAGTGAAATTTATGGACTATTTTAACTGGATTACAAGTGTAAACATTTTTTGATAATTTCAAACGTATTGGTTTGAAAGATTTGTTAGTTGAATTTAATGCCCGAGCCAAATATGTACCTGGTTTGTTTGTATTCATGTAGAAATTGTGTTTGGAGCGTTTGAGGGATTTATCAACTGACTCAGTGAGAAATAGATCGTATTCCAATCTAGATTTTTCCAGATGAGATTTTGTACTCTGAGATGGATTATCTTGAAATGATATGTAGGCTGCATTAAAATTGAATTCTAGTTTTTTTGCTAGATTTTTGCGTTCCCGTTTAAATAGTGCCATTTGTCTTTGTATTGTACCACGCAAGACAGGCTTATGAGCTTCCCACAGTGTTATTGGGGAAATGTCTGTTGTATTATTAATTGATATGTATTCCTTTAAAGCTTGTTCAATGGCCATCTGATGTAGTGGGTGTTTGAGCATTATGTCCGGTAAGTACCACGTTGGGTCATGCGCTTTTGGTATGGCTGAGGCTATAGTAGTGTATACTGCATTATGGTCAGACCACGGAATCGGAATTATATCTGATGCAATAATTTCTGGTATCATTCCTATTGTTAGAAAAATATGATCTATTCTGGTGAAGGTTTGATGAGGGTGCGAGAAATAAGTGAATTTCTTTTTCATTGGGTTACTTTCTCTCCATGAATCTACCAGATTGTATTTGGAAAGAAGTTGAGAAAAAGGTAATCTAGAGGTTATTTTGGATGGTGTAAAAGGTGATTTATCTAGAAATGGGAGGAGGACCTGGTTCGAATCCCCACACATTATCACTGTTCCTATTTTGTGTGTATTAATCACTTGTAATATATGTGAGAGGAATGGTGTAGGTTGTTTGTTAGGAGCGTAGTAGGAAATCACCGTGATTGCTGTATCCATTATATAACCCATGAGTATCAGGTATCTACCTTCTGGGTCTTTAATTTCTGATGATAAGGTGAATGGTGTGGATCGGTGAAATGCAATTAGAGTTCCCCTTTGCTTGGTACAGGCAGAAGCCGTGTAAATTTGTTGATAAAAAGGAGAAATATATTTTGGAGTAGAATCTTTGGTGAAGTGTGTTTCTTGGAGGCATACTATGTGAGCCTTCTTGTTATGGAAAGTACGGAAGGCTTTGGTCCTTTTTTGAGGGACATTTATTCCCTGAACATTCAGGGAAAGTATATTCAGTGGTGCCATGGCAATAGATCAAATAGTTTTGACTTACTTTTTGTTATGCAGAGCTGACTGCGCAGATCAACCTGTGTGGACTGAAGAGATGAATAGATAGAAAAGAAACCAGTGAATTCTGGAGTAAAGAGTAAACAAAAAACATATGAGATTAGAAGATACATTGTATAAATTATTTTTTGCAAGTAATCACAATTTACCCGTGAAAGAGAATAAATATCTCTCTCAGGGGAATAAGTGCCTTCGTCACACTCCCACATAATATGGTTGGGAGAATGAGGAGGGCTAATGGGGGTACACGGATCTTCCGCTTACAGGAGAGAAGTGCTATGTCAAAAGACATCAAAATGATGTTTCATTAATTGGAGTGCAGAATATAGTTTTTGTTGAAATTATTTATTCCAGGGTGGTTTTATATGGTTAGTCTTGCCCTAGGCTAAATAATTCAGTTAGAAAGGTACTGTTAATAACTTTGGTATTGATGAAGATAGTTTGAATTATTTTGGGATTTTAACCCTTTTAGAGTAAACAATTACATATTTTATTCATATGTAACTGTTTAGATATATTAACTCATAAAATAGAGGTTGTATTGCTTCAGATTAGAATAAACAAAAACATAATTCTAGGAACTAGTTAGGTAATAATATATTTGTTTTAAGAAAAGAAAGAAAAAGCTTCCATTACTTCTGGATTATTGAATATATTTGTCCTAAAAAGTAATAAATCTATTGTTATTACTTGATAATATATAACTGAACAAGAATTTCCTTATTTCACTTATATATTCTAAGGCTATATGAATCAGAAGTAATAAGAAATATAACTGGAATGTAACATGATACCACACAGTGTGTGACTATCAGAATGCAGTTACATTCAGTTATAAATATAGTTTTTTTATAGAGAACCATCTCTTAGTATAATAAATGAAGAGATATCAGGAATTAGGATGTCAGTCCATTGAATCTTCTTGGTCCATGGATGATGTGGCATAACGGCCTCTTTTGTGAGAATGATGATTCCCATTTTGTTCTGAAATTTTCTGGGTGCTGCCTGAAGGTGAAGATGATGCCATTCTTCTGTGTGTGGGAGTGTTGCTGCTTGTGGGTTCTGTCAGATTTAATTTTAAAAGGGTTTGTTGTAGTTCATCTGCTGATCTGCTTCTGTAAATTGTACCTTGGTAGTTAAATCTGACTGAAAAGGGGAAGCCCCATTGATACATAATGTTGTGGCGTTGCAGTTCCATTAGTTGGGGTTTCATGGATCGTCTTTTAGTAATAGTAAGTTGGGATAGGTCAGCAAAAATTTGATAATTGTGTCCTTGAAAATTAAGTTCCTTTTTTTCTCTTGCAGCAATTAGTATTTGTTCTTTTGTTCTGTAATAATGAAATTTTGTGATTATATCACGTGGGGGTCCATCTTTCTTTTTGGCTGTGAGGGCTCTGTGTACTCTGTCCAGTTCTAAACGTTCAATAGGGATATCTGGCTTTAGTTCTTGTAATAGAGCAGTAATAGTAGATTGCAGGTCTGTCACAGTTTCAGGTATTCCCCTTATGCGCAAGTTTGAACGTCTGGCTCTATTTTCGTAATCTTCGAGCTTAGTTTGAAGTATTAAATTCTCTTTTTTTAATTGTTCCAATTCTGTTATATTTTCTTGGGTTGTAATTTCAATTTCATTCATTTTTATTTCTAAGGCTGCGGTGCGGTTTCCCAGCTCTCTTATTTCTTTGGTTAGGCTTTTTGTTATTTGGTCTGAGGTTTGTTTTAAAGCCTTATGAAGCATCTTTTCAAATTGTAATAATATTACTGGGGATACTGAGGAGGCTTGTGGAGAAGTTTGTGAGAGGATTTGTTCTGTATCTGACTCAAATGGAGAGTCTTGCTGTGACATTTTCTGTCTGTGAGAGCGCCCTGATGCTGTATCTTGTGAGGTGACTGGAGCTGCTTCAGCTGCAGTGAGTGCCTGTGAGCTCTTTGTGAGGTGATTTTTATTTCTGCCACGGTTTCCTCCCAGTACCATATTTCCTGCCCAAACTTTCACAGTTTGTTCCCTGGGGCAAAAAGGTTCAAATGGATACCTTTTGAGCCTGCAGGCTCCGCTTTGTCCTTCTCTTCTCTCCTCAGCGGTGTGGAGCTCTAACAATGCATGTCTGCTCTGCTAGGCTCCGCCTCCTGCCCCCTCAGAATAAAATATTTTAATCAACGATTATTTTTGCACCATAGCATGACTTCCCCATAGTGGCCAGTTCTCTGCACAGCAATGGGGCTTAAAGCCATGTAAATCTATTATAATACTGGACTGTGGAACTCTGGGCAATTTCCAGTCTTCAGTTTCTTTATTGCCATTAGTTAATTAATTTTATTCAATAATAAAAAAATAAAAATAAGTTACTTTTGGGCAGTCTTTTTGAAGCAAATAACCAATGTTGCATTGGGATACGCTGCATGTAGGGTACATGTGGGCAGTGCTGGGACAAGGCCATTTGGTGCTAAGGGGGAAGATGGCAAACTGCGCCCCCCCGTTTTTAATAAAGAATCAATGTTGTTTCAAAACAAGAATATACTTAAAACAATACAAGTTCAATTATGTTTAATGTGATTGAAACAGAGTTCACTCACACATTTTAATATGTATTTTTATAGGAGGCACTTTAAAATAATAATGCAACAAATGTGCTTGTAGAAAGGCCTGGTTAACTGTTTTTTCTGTCAAGGCCCATGTGAACATACTAAAGTTTTCAGTTTTGCATTATTTTGTGTGAGGTAGCGCCCCAATACCAAATATTCACATAAATAGGAAAAGTGCAAAAATCAAAAAATTTCACAAACTTCTCAACCAACATACATGGCCTTCAGCAAAAAAGAACCCTTAATACAAAATACTAATATATAAAAGTGCAAAATCAAGGGATTACACTATTTCTCACTGAAACATATAACATTCAACTGTAATCTTTCCTAAAGGTAGTCAGTGCCCGAATACAAAATATTCATATAAATATGAAAAGTGCACAAAAAAAAACAACAAACAGACATATTTTAAACAACATACATGGCCTTCAGCCAAAAAGAACCCCTTAGTACAAAATATTCATTTAAAAAAGTTCAAAATAGAAATCAAGGCAATAAATGGAAATCTCTGTAAACTTGCTGAAAGCAATTGCAAAAATGTCAAGTACAGTGGGGATGGAAAGTATTCATACCCCCTTAAATTTTTCACTCTTTGTTATATTGCAACCATTTGCTAAAATCATTTAAGTTCATTTTTTTTCCTCATTAATGTACACACAGCACCCCATATTGACAGAAAAACACAGAATTGTTGAAATTTTTGCAGATTTATTAAAAGTTACCAAGGAAGTCTAGGGCCAAAATTATTGCTCTCTCTCTACCGATCGCAGTGATACCTCACATGTGTGGTTTGAACACCGTTTTCATATGTGGGTGGGACTTACGTGTGCATTCGCTTCTGCATCCGAGCACACAGGGACAGGGGCACTTAAAATTTTTTTTTTTTTATTGTTCATTTTACTTTTTTTTAGTTTGACGCTTTTTTCCCAAAAAAATTTTTTTGATCACTTTTATTCCTATTACAAGGGATGTAAACATCCCTTGTAATAGGAATATGGCATGACAGGTCCTCTTTACAGTGAGATATGGAGTCAATTAGACCCCACATCTCACCTCTAGGCTAGGAAGCCTGAAATAAAAAAAACAAAAAAACGATCCTGGCTTCGATTGTAGCAGTGAGTCGGTAGAAGTACCGGAGGGCGGCGGGAGGGGGGATGTCCCCTCTCGCCTCCCGTAAGAACGATCAAGCAGTGGAGCAGCTGCTATGATCATTCTTATGGTCTAGGGAATCACCGGCTAAAAAAGCTGATATCTGAATGATGCCTGTAGCTGCAGCCATCATTCAGATATCCCTGCACAAACTCAAGGACGTTGTATGACAGCCGGCGGGCGGGAAGTGGTTAAAACGCATTTTTTTTAACACAAAGTCCATTTATACAATATTTCTAACACATAGCATGTACATACCAAAAATGACACCCCAAAATAGATTCTCCTACTCCTCCTGAGTACGGCGATACCACATGTGTGAGGCTTCCGAAGCCTGGCCACATACAGAGGACGAGTACAGCCGAGTATGGCTGAGCATGGCAGAGTATGGCAGAGTATGGCCGAGCATTGCTGAGCATGGCCGAGTATGACCGAGCATGGCTGGGTATGGCCAAGCATGGCTGTGTATGGCTGAGTATGGCTGGGTATCACCGAGTATTGCAGAGTATAGCTGGGTATGGCAGGGTATGGCGGGGTATAGCAGAGTATGGCGGGGTATTGCAGAGTATGGCGGGGTATTGCAGAGTATGGCTGAGCATGGCTGAGTATGGCTGAGTATGGCATGGTATTGCAGGGTATCGCCGAGTATGACTGGGTATGGCTGGGTATCACCGAGTATTGCAGAGTATGGCTGGGTATGGCAGAGTATTGCGGGGTATTGTGGGGTATTACACAGTATTGTGGGGTATTGCAGAGTATTGCAGGGTATTGCAGAGTATTGCACAGTATTGTGGGGTATTGCAGAGTTTTGCAGGGTATTGCAGAGTATTGCACACTATTGTGGGGTATTGCAGAGTATTGCACAGTATTGTGGGGTATTGCACAGTATTGTGGGGTATTGCACAGTATTGTGGGGTATTGCAGAGTATTGCGGGGTATTGCAGAGTATTGCACAGTATTGTGAGGTATTGCGGGGTATTGCAGAGTATTGCACAGTATTGTGGGGTATTGCAGAGTATTGCACAGTGTTGTGGGGTATTGTAGAGTATTGTGGTTTATTGCAGAGTATTGCACAGTGTTGTGGGGTATTGCGGGGTATTGCAGAGTATTGCACAGTATTGTGGGGTATTGCAGAGTATTGCAGGGTATTGCAGAGTATTGCACAGTATTGTGGGGTATTGCAGAGTATTGCGGGGTATTGCAGAGTATTGCACAGTATTGTGGGGTATTGTGGGGTATTGCAGAGTATTGCACAGTATTGTGGGGTATTGCAGAGTATTGTGGGTTATTGCAGAGTTTTTCACAGTGTTGTGGGGTATTGCAGAGTATTGTGGAGTATTTCGGGGTATTGCAGAGTATTGCAGGGTATTGCAGAGTATTGCACAGTATTGTGGGGTATTGCAGAGTATTGCGGGGTATTGCAGAGTATTGCACAGTGTTGTGGGGTATTGCAGAGTATTGCGGGGTATTGCAGAGTATTGCACAGTGTTGTGGGGTATTGCAGAGTATTGCACAGTGTTGTGGGGTATTGCAGAGTATTGCGGGGTATTGCAGAGTATTGCACAGTGTTGTGGGGTATTGCGGGGTATTGCAGAGTATTGCACAGTATTGTGGGGTATTGCAGAGTATTGCACAGTGTTGTGGGGTATTGCAGAGTATTGCACAGTATTGTGGGGTATTGCAGAGTATTGCGGGGTATTGCAGAGTTTTGCACAGTGTTGTGGGCTATGGGCCGGTTGTTAAGTGGTTAACCTCGCCTCAGCCTCCTCCCCTCCCCCAATCCAGCCATTTATTAATCTGTTTTTTTAGTACTTTTACACAAGTTCAGTCAGAACACTGGCACACACTGCAATCTAAATCTTCTACCTTAGCTTCCTTCCAGTCTCCAGAATCCAGCTACAGAATCCAGCAGCAGCTACACTAGTAGAGACAGCCAGGCAGGCAGCAGCTCCTCAGCTCCTCGAGGTAACAGCGCGCCGACTCCGACACAGCTCCCTGCGCTCCTCTGCGTCCTCCCTCGCCTCTGGCCATGACACAGAGAAGTTGTGCTGAGGTCCGGAACTTAGGGATCATGCAGGAGGCAGAGCGCAATTATACAGTGCCGCTGGGCGCTGACATTATGAAACATAGGTCACTTTCACTTATACACTGGTGGTGGCGGGCGGCGGCCGTGGCAGAACTTCATCTGCAGGCTGCGCCCCCCCCATTGCAAATGGTACCGCCCAGGGCACGTGCCCCTTCCGCCCCTGCCTTGTACCGGCCCTGCATGTGGGTACATTTGCATCAGCAACATACAGTTTACAGTGCTGTATTACAGCATCAGTGCGGGACTTCCTATCTTGTTTCAGGAACAAAATCGAATAGAGCTGAGCACCTCAGCCAATCAGAGGAAGACTTGTATATATTGATAAATGTATAGTTCTTGTGAGTGGCTCAGCAGCACTCAATCATACTCAATTTTATTCCAGGATTGGGATGGGAAATCCCCATACTGTTGTCAGAACACAGCGCTGTATACTGTATCTAGCTGATGCTAGATACAGTACAGTTTATACAGTGCTGACAACTAATGCATCAGTTAGTGAAATAGTTTATTTAGGCAAGCTAGGCCCAAACAAACTATTTAAAGTCATAGTATTCCTGAGGATAAGCTTTAAGACCCTTCCTCTGTGTCCTAAATTTTTGTACATTGCTAAACATGGCCCCCTTCTACGTTTTGTAGCTGCAGCTGCTTGTATGGCCCCACTGTTTCCTATAGGCAGCTAAAATCTGATTTTGCAGAGCACCTATAAAATACAGTGACTCTTTGTGGAAAACATTCCCAGCTGGGTCAGCAACGTCTTACTGTTGCTTACAAAAGCATTTTGGGTAGCAATAGACAAATAGGAAACCTATATATGTCTTGGAAGCCCAATTTATTCTCCTCCTATATACACTTCTTTTTTTTTTTAATGTAAGGGAAGAAAGAATATAGACGCCCCTTTAATCCATGACTGAACAAGTGCACATACATTCCACAGCTATTTTATTATTGCCAATAGAGATTTAAAATGAGCAGTTATGGGGTTAACTGACTTTATAACATTGTGCAACAATACACAATAAAAATGAAATCCAGAACAGCATTGAAAACTTTTTAAATGTCTGTGAAATACAAAGGTAATGGTTGTGCTGGGAGTTCATGAATATCAACCTTGTTAGAAAATCTGATGATATAACAGGCATTTCTTGAATGTGAAGGTTCCTTTCCTATTTCTTTCTTTGTAAAGATTCATGCACTAGCCTTTTTATAGGAGACATGCAACAAAAGAATAGAATTTATTTTCAGCTTTCTGTTCTGTTAGCGAACTTTGTATGATAATACACTCTAGCTATTCTAAATCATTCATCTGTGCGTCTAACAATATAATGTACAGTTGCTCTCATAATACCAGTTTAGCTTGAATATACAACAGAAGAAAAAGAAAAAAAAAGCAGTCTTGAAGAAATTCTAAATTAAATTGCTTTCCTGGATTCCTCATGCATAAAAGGTATGTATTTTTATAATTATTATAATTAGATTGATATTGTTACCAAATGTCTAACATCATGTACTGTGTAATGACAGTCATTTGCTTGATAATTGATTTACTCAGGGTTCACTTTTTTTTTTAAATATTGTATCCATTTACTACTGCGTATTTGTTAATGTCTGTGAGGTGTTTAAACCTGTAATTTTGCTTTGATATTTTAAAGGATATTATTATGCAAAATTTACTGATAAACATGTTTTTATTATCTCTATAATTTCATGATGTTTAGGAACATATTGTCGGTTTATAGGTGAGGTTTCCTAGATACACAGTTCTGCTGTAAGCTACAATGTATAGAATTGCCCTAGAAGATAGAATAATACCTTCTGGCATTTAGTGACCATATAAAGTGAAGTCATGTGCCATTCTGCCACACATTATCAGTAGAGAGCATTGTCTTAAAACAAGCAATCATTTACTAAGTGCAGCAACTGAAGCCCAGTAATGACCAACGATTTTCATTGTTCTGACAGAGGAAATCACAATCTTGGTTATTTCGTCTATCCCCTAAAACTTGGTGTAATAATCATACCAAGGACAAGTTTGAAGATCATAATTTAATACATTTAGGGTAAGGAATGGGCAGGGTTTATGTGTAGCCAAATAATGCTGAAAAGTGGAAGGGACTTAAATGCTAGGTTCAGGGGATCCCCTGATGAAGTCACGTGATACGTGATGACACGCGTCGGGATTGGGCGACAGATAGACCAGAAGGGACGTAGGAGTATGAGCTCTCTGATAGTGGATTATCTGCCTTGATTTACTGTTTTTAAATGTGAGTAAAATTACACTTTTTTAATAAAACACCATTTGAGAAACTATATCACACTATTGGAGCCCCTTTGTTTATATACCACCATCACGGAGGAGGCTAGGTGGAAACCCCAAAATTACATCCAAGGAGGTTTTGCCATATATCCAGTTCCTAGGGCAGTGCTCATCACAGAGAGATCCCCAAAGATAAGAGGAGGCACAAGGATCCCCTATGAGAGATATCGTTACCTAAAGCTGTTACCTTACAGCAATATGGTGAAAGGCCTGTGAGCACTGAGGTGTCACACACACCATAAGAAGAGACACCAATCACTGTTATTCACCATTTGTAATGTGCAAGAAGTAGAGCACTTTTAGTTTAGTTGCACCTGTGGATTCACATTGTTACCACTGGGACACATTTATGGACATTTAGAAGTATTATCAATTAAAATTTTTTCTTTGTTCGTGTATCTACTTATGTATTTATGCAGCTCATGTTATATATTGTATAGTATCACACAGTATTGTTGACAGCGAAACATTATCATTATTCATACAGAATTTAATGGACCTTCAGCATTGCTTTCAACACAGTTTAGTACAATGCACAAATGGGTCACAATTTGGCTGTGGTACTCTAAAAAGCATGTGTGCTGTTGTGTACTGACTAGGTGCGTTGGTGCACCATTCAGAATGAGTCACAGCACAACATTTTGTGTTATTTCATGCATTATGGTAGGAAGTTAAAATCTTTAAAGCTCCTAGCCCATTACATAACTAAGGTGAAACTATAAGCAAAATAAAAATAACCAATATGAATTTTTTATTATGAGTCCTCCCTGTAATATAGACGTATTACCAGTTGATCTGGCCAGTAGAACCATTATTTTCCACTTCCGTTTAATTGGCAAAGTTGTCCAGCAAAAGTGACAGCTAAGGGGTTTGGGACAAAATATTTAACACTCCCAGGGGTGCTTGCAACAGCCAGCTCCTAGGGCCAATTCACACCAGCAAGCTGTACTGATGGCACTGCAGCAGGTGTGCACCAGGAGTAAACAGCATCAAGAAGCAAATCGCAGTGCATCAAGCTATTTGCTTTTTTGTTACATTACATTTCATAAAGGGACATTTCATTAGGTTCTATTCTCACAGAGGCGTTCTGATGCAGTAGTTTGCATTGAAATCCACTACACTGAAAAAGAGCACTGCATGCAGTACTTTTTTCAGCACACACCAGTGCAATATAGTGGTGTGAACTGACTTTATAGGCAACAAGGCTTTTTACCTTGTCGTGCACTGGGACTGTGCTGGGCAAAGTTGCCCAGCGAAGTCTCAGCACAGTCCCAGTACAACTGACAGAAATGTGTCCTTATTCATATGATTTTAACTTTTTTTTTTAAGAAAATAAATACCTGTTGCTGTAACTGCTCAAAAAGTGTGGAATTGGACTTTAATTTTGAGGCTGGGAGACACCTTTGAGGCTATAAGAGGTAGAATGGAAAGGTTTGCTGGAGCATAAAGGAATGCAAGAAGATGTGGAATAGGAGGGAAATATCCAACATTCACAAACATACAAAACTAGAACTTGTGCAAAAAAATGTACCTCTATCCAGAAATTTGAATTGTCATTGATTGAGCTGAGTAAAGATTTCCTAAACTGTCCATGCATTGGTGCACATTCACATTTCTCTGCAACCATTTGTGCAGGGTTGTTTAGCTCCTCCTTGAAAAATAATTTATTCAGGGAAGCTTACCCCAGCTCCACCTTAAAACTGTACTTTGGCCACCTCCATCAGATCCTCCCCTGCAGCTATTCATTTTTGTGCAACCTCCCCCTTCATTTAGATTGTGAGCTCGATGAGCAGGATCCTCCTATTCCTTTTGTATTAAAATGTATTATAAATGTGCTGTCTCCCTTTACATTGTAAAATGATGTGTTAACTTTTGACACTGTATACATCCTATATAATAATATTATAAATCTTACACTATTCATGTTTTAAAATACTTTGCAGTTATTGTGCTGCCCTGCTTTTCTGGTTACAATTACCTCACATTAACAGAAAACTTACATTCTGCTTTATTTATCTGAATATAAGAAGCCTCTTTAACAGTATCCAGTGACTAAGCCCAAGCGATCTTAAGTGTTCTAGCTTTTTTTTTTCCTTACAGGTAAAAGTTTTAACTTTTTTTATTTAAATGATTTTTATTGAGTGTGTTAACTTTTTAAAGTTTTAAAGCAAAAAATGTAAAACATTGGGGGGGGGGGGGGGGGGGGGGTAACTACTATGTGAGTTTTGTGGCATATATATTGACAGATGTGTCAAATTAACAATGTTACAAGAAAAGTTCAAATCATGTTAAGAATGCTATTCAACAGTTTCTATAAATGTCTAGTCATGTACTACAAAATAATGAAGCACTTGTGTATTGTTCTGATTGAAAAACAGTTCTAAAATATACACCTTTGCCAGAGTGGTATAAATACCATTTGAACTGTCTGTAACACTTGGAATGTTCGTCTATTAAATAAGAATTTTGATGGATCTTGGAGTGCAGCCATTTCTTCAGTGTTGTGGTATAAATATAGTTGCGAGGAGGGCTGGGCACTGTAGCAAGGAGGGGAGAAAGGGATATGTATGGGCAGCCAGTGAGTTGCAGAAACACAGAAAGGAGATTACCTCCAATTTGTGACAAAATGCTCAAATCTGGCACACTACAATCACCATGCAACAATTGAATGAATTGACATGTCCCACATTTAATAATTTGTTCCAGCAAGTTCTATTGAAGAAGAAATATAGAAATTTGCATTTTTCAGCTTGTGCCAGTCTCTGTTAATCACCCTCCCCATTATTTTTGCACTTTGTTATGTTGAAGGTTCTGTATTGATGCTGGCATTAAACTTTTTCACAATTTTTAAAAAAAAACGACAGCCAGTAATGATAGGAGAGCAAGTCCCAGGAGTGTGTGCACATGTCCACAATAGGGTACAAACTTGCACATTGTCACATTGTTGAAAGAGGAACTTCAGTCCCACCCCAAATGCTGCCATCTTTTAAGGGCGTGCTTAGATAGGCTGAAATATCTGCAACATATCTGCGCACACATGGGGGGAGAGTTTCTGACATGCACAGACACGCTGAGTGCTGGAGTTTTAAGGGGGGTAGCTACAAACTCTTTAAAACACATTCACAAATAGTGATGTGTGGGGTCATTGGGTTTAATTTACTAAAGGAATAGAGGTGGTTCAAATAACACAGTGAATATTTGCTTTGAAAATGATATGCCAATAAATAAAGTGATCCTTTTTAGATGTGAAGCATGAGCACACATTGTCAAAGCAAACAGCTAAATTTGTGAGCCATTGATCTGTTTAGGAAGTGGCACATTGGGCCTTCAGTTGCAATTTAAGGCTATAACAATGCAGTTGCAGTATATATAACATAAAAACAATATATTCTTTATATATAGTAGAATATGTGCGTAAAGTGGCCGATATTTTCTTAGTTCACCTTAATCAAGTTGAACAGAAGCTTCATTTATCCAGTATACTGTAGTTACAAAGATAATGTAGTAGGATGCACAATTTTTTTTTGTTTCAATGTTTTTTATTGAAGTATTTCACAAGAACAGGAAAAGTACAATTAAACAGAATTGTCATACAATGAGACATGGTAAGTCTAATCAATCATGGAGAAGTGTAAGTTAACAAATATATGTAAACTGTATGAACAATACTTAATACTATGCGTAAGCTAAAAAGTGTTGTTCCACTCCCCCAGACACCCCTTTTGGGGATGCACAAATTTTATTTGACCTGAATCACCTGAGACGTTTGAATATCTGCAGGCTTTCACATATGATTTAGTGATAAGTCCTCACAGTAATTGTACAGGGGAACTTTGAAGGATTTGTGAAAGGCCTCCTCACTGACTCAACAACGGGAGGTTTTAGGTTTTGTACTCAGCATCAGACATTGGTGTCTGTGACCTCTGAAAGACTTAATTATTCTAGTGGTGTACTGTGTAGGTTATGTTTAAATCACTTCATAAAAGTGCCTCTTATATGTGTGGGGGTTAACTTGTTCTATAAATTGAGGTTGCTGTTTATGAGAAAACTTGAAATAGATTTCGAGTAGGCTATAGATGGGAAGAATGTCTGTAAAAAAAAATCAATAACTTTCAATGCCCAAGACAGGGTCTCTGACAAGATTAATAAAGGACAAGCTCCTATTCTAAATGCAAGCAACTATATCTATTACAGAACATGGTAGAAAAAATGAAAAAGTGGCTATGTATAGAGTCAATATACTTATCCTTAGTGTATTGTATACTCAAAACTACTGTATTTTTGTAATAAAATCTATTTACTTTTAAAGTCAAATTTATTTTGTTCAGAAAAAAAGCAATCCCCATGAAGATCAACTATATACACTATGTTATAATGCTTTTAGTAAATGCATTTGACTTTCTTACCTTATTTTGTTCTGTAACTAAGATAAGGCATTTCTGTGCACTTGCTAGAATTAAAATGAGTGCAAAGTGGAAACTCCTGTCTTTACATTTATTGAATAACCCATTCCAGTGTTGTAATAGGATATATAAGATACGTGCAGCGCTGTAAATTATTCAAAAGTGAAGTGACAAAATGTGAGTATCAACATAAAAATGATAAATGTTCCTTATTAGTAAAACAGTCCATCTTGATTGTGAAACAATTATAGTCACCACGTGGATAAATAGTGAAAACAGTGGTCAAAATAATCCCCAAAGTAATGAAGGCGTATCATGGATATTGGACCTAAAAATAGCTGATGTTATATAGGTCTAGACAAGCCTTTAATGTCCAATAGCAAAAGTGTAGGTCAGAAGAAAATATACAGGTATAAATCGCCTTGGAGGCCTTCTCAGGGGTTTGATGTGAAAAAATAAAGATTGTGCAGATACCACCACCCATATGAATGGAGGCTTACCGAAAGGTTGGGACCCAAGACAGCGTATGCTGTATGAGTCAAACAGGCTTAAAAGTTGCCCCCTGGCAAAGATGAGGAGATCCCAATGGTACACTGGAGAAGAAATCCTAGGGGTGCTTCACCGGGATGCCTTCTCCATATGGAGGATAGAGACGTCCTGACTATTACTAATGTATTCAGTGTCTGTGTCTTAATGGTAAGTCACACCTATGGCCATCAGTTTTGTCTTTTTTTTTCAGTTAACTTTAAGTTAATTCTTTCAGTTTTTTTTAAGTCACTCTTCAGCATTCAGGGTCTTCCAACTCCATGAGAGGCTGAACATGGAGGGGCAGGTTTGGCAGGGGGGATGCAGCAAACAAATTACTTAAAACTGCAAACAACAGGTGGCCTGGAGCAGACCAAAAAAGTTCAGACACTGAATACATTAGTAATAGTCAGGACGTCTCTATCCTCCATATGGAGAAGGCATCCCGGTGAAGCACCCCTAGGATTTCTTCTCCAGTGTACCATTGGGATCTCCTCATCTTTGCCAGGGGGCAACTTTTAAGCCTGTTTGACTCATACAGCATACGCTGTCTTGGGTCCCAACCTTTCGGTAAGCCTTCATTCATATGGGTGGTGGTATCTGCACAATCTTTATTTTTTCACATCAAACCCCTGAGAAGGCCTCCAAGGCGATTTATACCTGTATATTTTCTTCTGACCTACACTTTTGCTATTGGACATTAAAGGCTTGTCTAGACCTATATAACATCAGCTATTTTTAGGTCCAATATCCATGATACGCCTTCATTACTTTGGGGATTATTTTGACCACTGTTTTCACTATTTATCCACGTGGTGACTATAACTGTTTCACAATCAAGATGGACTGTTTTACTAATAAGGAACATTTATCATTTTTATGTTGATACATTTTGTCACTTCACTTTTGAATAATTTACAGCGCTGCACGTATCTTATATATCTTATGGTTTTCAGCAAAAAATTCTATTTGCAGTGTCAGCGGCTTACACGTTTTGAGTTAATACGTTTTGAGTGAGCGCAAGGTTATTTTGTTTTTTCAGTGTTGTAATAGGAATCAATAGGGAAGATTTACTTAAACCCAATGCACAAAGGATCTGGTGCAGCTTTGCATAGCAACCAATCAGCTTCCAGGTTTTATTGTTAATGCTTAATTGAACAAGCTGATTTTGTTACATACATACAATTGTCAATGGAAGTTTTTCTACAAGCATATGAGACATTACTTAGTACTTGCTTTCATAATATGTTAATAGATTTTTGTCTATAATAATATATAGTAACTTCAAGTTTTCTTGGTGTCCGATCCACACCCCCAGTGGGTATTAACTGTAAGGCTACTTTCACAGTGAGGCGCTTTACAGGCGCTACAGCACTAAAAATAGTGCCTGTATGGTGCCTGTAAAGTGCCTCTCCTGTGTCTCCACTGTGAAAGCCTGAGGGCTTTCACACTAGAGTGGTGCACTTGCAGGACGGTCAAAAAAGTCCTGCAAGCTGCATCTTTGCAGCGCTATAGGAGTGGTGTATTCAAGGCTCCTAAAGTGCCCCTTCCCATTGAAAACAGTGGGGCAGTGCTGCAGCAGTGCTTTGCGGGTGGTTTTAACCCTTTTTCGGCCGCTAGCGGAGGTTAAACCCCTCCCACTAGCGACCAAATAGCACCACTAAAATGACAGTAAAGTGGTGCTAAATAAAGCGCCGCTTTACCACTGATGCCCGCCCGCCCCAGTCTGAAAGTAGCCTTCGTGGGGACTAAGCACTAAGTTAGGAATATATAAAACAAAAACAAAAACAAAAAAAATAAACAAAAAAAAACATATATGCAATTAACATAGGTATTTAGCATACCATTGGGTGTCAAAAAGAGTGAATATATTAACATTAACCATGACCTGAAATAATTGGATAAAGACTTGTTGTAATGGTGTGGGTTAGCCAGACTGATTTTGAGAAGTTTAGTGAGGGGTAACACCAACTGTTACTAGATGAAACAGATGATAAGAAGACATGACTGGTTATATGAAAGACTGTGTTAGATCTGTGTCAATCAAGGGGTTTGCTTCTTTTGTCAGCAATCCATGTAGCCCAATTTTTGAAAAAGATTGTGGTGGTCAGTTCGGATTTGGCAAATGCATATTCCAGTTTGAAGTGTTCATTTAGTATGTGGATAGTATCTGTTATTGTAGGTGGAGTCACTGACTTTCATTGTTTTGCTAGCGATAAGCGGGCAGCTATCAGAATATGATTCGCTAGTACTTTGGATTGTTTGTGCCACGTGGGGATCGATAAACCCAGCAGGAGATCTAGTGATGTCAGTGGAGGGGATGCTGGGCATGTGGAGGATATGAGGCTAGATACCTCTTGCCAGTACATTTTAATATTGGGGCAGTCCTACCAGATGTGACATAGAGTACCTGTCTCATCGCAACCCCTCCAGCACTTCGGTGATGACGTAGGGTAGATGGCAGCGAGCCTGGCTGGGGTGAGGTACCATTTGTGATAGAGTTTTTGTATGGCTTCCCAGTGAGAGATGCAGTGGGACAGGCGAGAAGGTAGATTTATTGCTCGGTGCCATAGATTAATCAATGGCAGACTATCCTCTAGAGAAGACTGGTAGTTGGTTGAAGAGGTTAAGTGTTCCTCCAGGGGATTGTACACCAATGAAATTCCTTTGAATGCCGGCTTGGGAGTATCATAGTATTTCAATATGACATTAGGGAGTGAGTCCTTCTGTGTCCATTGAATTTTAGAAAGTGTTGATCGAATCCTAAGATATAAAAAGAAGGAGTGCGGGGCGACTCTGTATGTCTGTTGCAGGTATGAGAATGGATGTGGTTCCGAGGTGGAGTATAAGAGACCCAGGTTAGTAATACCCTTACTTATCCACTGATCGAGATTTAGATCTGGTGATAAAAGTTCTATAGCTTTCATGGGTAGCCTAGAAAGAGTAAAGGGGAATTCCTTTGCTGATTTGTGTGATGGCTGTCCATACTCGAATTGCTGCCGTTATTGAGCTTAGAAACTGATGTTTTGGTTTGTGGTTGAGTAGGATGGTAGAAAGTAGAAAGAAAGAGTATTTGTGTCAGAGTTGAGAGCCATGGTTTCAATCTGTTTCCATGTTTTTGGGGAGTTAGTTGACCGCCATTCTCTCAGTTGGTCCAAGAGTGTCTGTAGTACGCAGTAGTACGCCTGAATGTTGGGGGCTCCCATGCCACCAGGTTGAACAGGGGTTAAGAGAATGGTCTTTTTTATTCTTGGTTATTTATGTTGCCATAAAAATGTGTTGATTAGACCTTGTAGTTTTCTTAATTGAGATGAAAGAAAGAGTAATGCCCCGTACACACGGTCGGATTTTTAGACGGAAAATGTGTGATAGGACCTTGTTGTCGGAAATTCCTACCATGTGTAGGCTCCATCACACATTTTCCATCTGATTTTCTGACACACAAAGTTTGAGAGTAGGATATAAAATTTTCTGACAACAAAATCCGTGTGTACACAAATCTGACGCACAAAGTGCCACGCATGCTCAGAATAAATAAAGAGATGAAAGCTATTGGCTACTGCCCCGTTTATAGTCCTAACGTACGTGTTTTACGTCACCGCGTTCAGAATGATCAGATTTTCCGACAACTTTGTGTGACCGTGTGTATGCAAGACAAGTTTGAGCCAACATCCGTCGGAAAAAATCCTAGGATTTTGTTGTCGGAGTGTCCGATCAATGTCCGACGGTGTGTACGGGGCATAAGGGAATAGTGCGGAACAAATAGAGTATATGAGGGAGCAGAAACATCTTTGACTGAGCAATTCTACCGGCCCAAGAGATGGGGAAATTGCTCAGTTCCTTGGAAATGTGTAGAAGCTTCTCCATGAGGTTGTCATAATTTACTTTAGTCAGGTTATGGCTCGGGCATGTTAGATGGATTCCGAGATAGGAGAGAGAGGATTTGGTGGACCATGTAAAAGGGGATGACGCTGTTATATTTTGTGTAGTTTTTGAATCGATGCCTATTATTTGGGGAATTATTGCGGATAGATGTTGTGCTAATATTTTTGCGTATATCTTGGTGTCCGAATTTAGGAGTGAAATTGGTCGGTAATTAGGGGGATTGTCAGGAGATTTGCCTGGTTTTGGTAATAAGACTATAAGGGCTTCCAATGATTCTTTGGGGATAGTACCTAGGTTAGCAAAGTGGTTGTAGGCGTTGCAGAGATGTGGTGTGAGAAGGTTGGAGAAGTGTTTATAGTATTCGTTTGGGAATCCGTCTGGGCCAAGGGCTTTATGTAATGGGAGTTGTTTTAGCCAGGATTACATTTTTATTGTTGTGGACATTGTAACAGGTTTATAGGGAAAAATTAGGAAAGACATTATAGTCTAATTAGGGAAGCTGGTCACACAGATGATGGAAGTGAAATGCCCTATGAGTAAAGGTGAACCCCTGCCCAGGAGTGAGCTCTCCTGCCCAGAGGATGAAGAAAAAGGTGATACACTTACCTTATTTCCTGCTCCTGCAGGGTTCCTGCTGTTCTTGTGGCTCATGTTCTGGTCACAGCTCTTGGATACCATCTCCCACAATGCAGAACCAGCAGTCCTGCAATGTATGGGGGGACACCAAGGGGGCAACCAATAATCCTGCTGTGGCAGCAAGGAATACAGTAAGTATATCACCTAATTCATCATCTCCTAGGCAAAACAAGCACTGATTCCTTGCAGTGGGGAGGAGTACCCATAGCAAGTGTAAATATTCCTTCCCCAAAATGTCAGCTTTAAGCATTAAGCATTGTACTATATGCTTAAATCACATCCAGATCAGAAAATTTAGAAAACTGTGTTACAGATTAGGAAGAATTAAACAATTTTCAGGTCTGTCAGCAAGTCATGAATTAAAACTGTTTAATTAGGCTGTAACAACCAGTTTATGCAGAAGAACTAATCTCGCATAGTTATCAACATCACCAATTGGAAAATATGATCAAGATATGCTATAGACCCAGTCAGCATACACTGTAAATGGATACATTTCAGTTACCACAGGGACATGCAGAGGTATTGCTGTTTTCAGCCAAGTTAGGCCTTTTTTGACAGTTAATTACAGAAAATCTGGGACATCTGAAAAATCTTTAGACTTCATAACTTCATTCTGCATTTACATAAACAAGTGGCAACATGATGTTCACACTTTAGGAATCAAACTGATGTAGTATATTTATTAATCAAAGTATGCTTAAGTAAAGATGCATACAATGTTGACAAGATCTACTTGCCTTCTCCATGCTCCCCCATTCAGTGGCATTGGTCCTCTCCTGGGTTAGTACTACTGGACTGAGTTACACTCACACATGACTATGTGAGCTCTGTCCAGTTCAAGAGGAGAGATCCCCCCACCAATGCGGATGGGAATCGGAAGGACCCATGACATCAATGGACTGGTCAGACAACTGCAGGGAAGTATAGGGAGTTTTTGCTTAAAAAAAATGCAGGTGGGCTTCAAAGGGGGGGGTACGTACACGGAAATGTGTCTGGAGTTCCGCTTTAAAGGAATACGTAACTACATGTATTTTGCATGTGAGTTGTGCAATTTTGGAATTTCCTGATTTAGCTATTAGTACAGATTATAGTATCTACAGCAATGGTTTTTATAATGCACAAGAAAGCACTAGACAGCTTGCTGCGTGAGGCTGCAGGAGTTCAGAAGTGCGAATAAGAATTGATTGTCTTTGGTTGTTAGTAGTGTATATAAAGTAAAACCAAAGAATTTCCAAGCTCAACTTACCAACCAGCCTGCGACCAACCAAATTAACCTGCCTAACAGTATGCGCTAAAAACAGGGGTTTAGTTGCACACATTTGCGAATACATGCATAAGCTGCAGGCCGCGGCAAGGCACCCTGTATCCTGCAGACCCTAACTCTAACTTTGAAGAGTCTCCACAGTGGGAGCACATGTATTCTAATGGATAGATGAAGGACAGATGGCTGGAGGGAGCCCAACCCTCCTTAAAGGCGCAGGAGCACACTGAACACCCAGCACATTGCACAATGGCAGCAAAGGTGTCAGTGCGTTGCCTGACCAATATGTCAACAATACAAAAAAAGGTCACTGCCTCCACCTACAACTGGTCTTCACAGAAAGGAGCACTGGAAGGACAAGGAGCCTTCCAGTGCTCCTTGCTGTGAAGACCAGTTGTAGGTGGGGGCAGTGACCTTTTTTGTATAGTAGTGTATATAAAATGACATTATATGTATAAGTTCTTCTTTGTCAATTTTAACAAATACAAATTGACAAATTTGTATTTGCTAAAGTGCTAAAATGCAAACAAAGCCTACAAAGGTACTCAAACATAAAAATTTGACATGAAGACCAGGTCAATTCTGACACGTAAAAACTTTTTTTTTGCTAGAAAATTACTTAGAACCCCCAAACATTATATATTTTTTAAGTAAAGACCCTAGAGAATAAAATGATAAGTGTTGCAATTTTTTATGTCATGCAAATTTGCGTAATGATTTTTCAAACATACATTTTTGAAAAAATACACTTTAATGAATCTTAGTGAACTCAAACACAATATAGTAACAAATTTGTGGTACACAATAAAAGATGAAGTTATGCTGAGTAAATAGATACCAAACATGTCGCGCTTTAAAATTGTGCACACCCATGGAATGGTGAAAAATGACAGTACTTTAAATTATCCATAAGCGACTCTTTAAAATCCTTTACAGGTTAGCAGTTTAGAGTTAAACAGGAGGTTTGGTGCTAGAATTATTGCTCTTACTCTGATATTCCTGGTGATACCTCACATGTGTGGTACGATTGCTGTTTACATATGTGTGTGGGACCGAACATTCACCTTTGTGCGTAAACGCATGGGGGCACTTTAAAAAAACAAAACATTTTATTTATTTTATTTATTTATTATTTTTTTTATCTCTTGTATTGTTGTCACAAGGAATGTAGTCATCCTTTGTGAAAGCAAAAGGTAGTGACAAGTACTCTTTATGAAGAAATCTGGGGTCTATTAGACCCCAGATCTCTCCTATGGCCTCCAATCAGACAGCCAATCAGAAATAGATCGGTCTGACCAGTGACTAGCCAGTAAACAAAGAGCCGGAACTGAAAGACAAATTTGTCGCTTGCGTTTCTGATGTCACAGAGTGGAACGAACAATATCAGTTCCTCTCACTGTGTGCCCGGTGCTGGATACCAGCTTTACCAGGTCCCCGGTCGCTGGAATGAGGGGTGAGAGTCCCTTTCACCACCTGTAAAAGTAATCCAGAGGCTGCTTAGCCACTCTGATCACTTTTACACAAAAAAGAATCACCGGCAGTACAAAATGATAGCCTCAACCAGGATCTCAGCATAACCACTTCACTACCAGGCCGTATATATATATATATATATACGGTGGTAAGGAAGTGGTTAAACTACCATGGCATAAAGCATTTCAGTCAGACGCCGAATGTACTGTTTTATGTTTAAAAATCATCTGGAAAAATTAATCCAGACCAGTTCGAAGTGTTTTTAGAATCTATAGTGACCCCCTAAATAAACTATTGTGTTTAAATCTGACTGTATCAGATAGCAATCATTTACACAGAAAGTCTTTATGGCATTTCATAGAAGTATCTTATAAAGAACTTGTCAACTTCTCGCTAATTTCTAAAGTACATCTTGCGAGCTATTTATTTAGATGAAACCCAATTCATCTTTATTTTCTACCCTGAACAGTAGCAGGGCTGTTAAGTCCAGGTTGCAGGTATACAAATAAGGCTTGTTAAGTATTGGTTGCAGGTATATAAAAAAGGCTGAATTTAGGAGAAACGGGTATCATGCTGCTTTTGGAGCTGTTAGGTCACTGACAGTGGAGCTTAATTTGATCTTCTTCACAGCTCTGGAACCAGCACTAGGTTAACTATCCCTAAAGCTGACCTAATTTGCATGTTGGCACCTATGGTTCTACAGACTCTCTCATGGGAATGCACACATGTAGACAGATTGGACTGCACCTGATCAGCAATCTTCCAGGATGTCTTAATATTTTTTTATTGTTGCTGGATGCAAGTAAGAAGAAATGACCATGAACATCATCACCTAAGTCAAAGTTAACATTGGCAGTCTTTGTTTTACTTAAAAATGAATTGTTTAAGTTCCATCATTTTAAATTACGGACAGAGATAATTTTTTTTTTTTTAATGTATCCCTAGCTATGATAATTTTTTAGACAGCTAGGACTTGGCTTAGGCAAAAGTAGACAGCTATTTTCACAATCTATATCTAAATGACAACCAACGCTCTACTGTGCTTGTCCATACTTGTGAGAATATACATGAAAATGATCTTTCATGTTCTACTTTTTAGCCTTTCACAGTCATCAGCAACCGTAGTTCAGGACATATGCAAATCAGGTATCTCTGTTAAGTTCCACATGATCAATTGTGTGTATGAGCATGTTCACAAATGTTGCCTTCTGTTCATAATATGCTTAGGTTCCAGCCCTCCCCTACATTATATCACCCAAGAGTTTAAAATGAAAGTAAACAGTAGTTCTTAGAAGACGATAACCATCAGTTCACATAGATTACTTGACAGTAGTGACCTGACCTGCTTGTATCAAACACAGTCTTGATGAGCTCTTTTTAGCGTATTGGATAGGAAGAGTTTAAATATATTGTGTGCCATAAATCTGATAAATCTGCATATTGCAGGTTTGGTAAGATAACACACACTGCCAGTTCCCAGTTGTAGAGCGGTTGTAAACTCTCACATATACCCAGTGAAGTGAATAGCCTCAGATGATACACAGAGATTAAACAAATCCTCCTACATACGTTTTACTTGTATATCGGCTGTCCTTCCCTTTCTACACTCTTTGGAAAGTGCAGATCATGTTAGAAATCTTTCTTCCTCTTTCAGCAGTGAGTGAGGAGTCTGGACTTACACTGTAAGTAAAGACACACACCTCCCCTCCACATAGGTAGAGGAATGAAGGAACTTGCAGAGCTGTAGACTGAATAAACAAGCTCACTGCTAATCTTCCTCTAAGCTCCCTCCCCAACACAAATTTTCACCTGCTGTTATCTCATGTGTTGGAGAAATTCTCAGAAGTGACTCTGCTGATAACAGAGGAACAAAGAACCAGAGAGAAATGGTACTTAGAGATTTGAAGAGAAATAAGTAAACACTACAGATTGATGTGCTCAAGTCAAATTTCATGAATGGGGTTTACAACCACTTTAATGTGATGCTGATGGAACTGTGTAGAGAATATGTAAGGTATTTCATAGACTTCAAGTTATGCACAGTACACAGAATGTGCATGTAGAATGACAGGAAAACTGTGACAAATGTGAAATTTGCCTGGCCTAATGTGACAAAACACTGAGTAACGTTCTTGACAGAAGTTTAATATTGAAAGCAATACCTTTGTGTTGATTGGACGACTGAACAGCCTTGGAAGTGTCAACATGTTGTCAGGCCATGAAATTCAAGTTAATGGAAGCTAATATCATGATTTAATGGTAAAAGTGGAGCCTGATCTCTTGGAGGATGAAAAATCAATAGTCTATTAGATTGGTCAGGAGGACAGGGAAAGAGAGAAACAGAATGAGAATGAGAGAGAAAGAGAAAGAGAAGGAGTGTGCTTTATTTGCTTGCATTGCCAGTACTGCAATAATTAAGAGCCTGACTTTTAGATTGAGGGGAGTCTAGAGAATTGAACTAGTAATAGGATTCAGGGCTGAAGTAAATGAAGCAACTGCACCATAAGGCACACTGACAGACAATTAAACCTCTTTATCAACTTGCTTCTTTACAGAAATAAAAACAATTTGCTAAGATAAAAATAACTAATGACTAGATAAAGATGATATTTTCCATACTTTTTCCCTCCAGGTGGGAAATATCAAGAAAAACAAGTAGACTTTCTTTTTACTTTTTAACTACAAGCAATCCAATATAATTGTTTTATTTACGTAAGCAGTTTTGTCTTTTCAGCCTAAAGGGGTCAGTTAACATTACTAATGTGATGCAACTTTTATTACCAGTAGGTTCTCAGTGGTGATCTTACATACCTTGCAGCAACAGATCTAGCTGTGAGCAGGGCTATATGTACCATGTACTGTAAGTAAAGTAGACATTGCCTTCCCAAAGGCCAAATTGGAATTGTTGTAATTGTAATTACATTTTTCCTTTTACATTTATTTTCTGCCATGTGGTCTTTATCAGCCAACAAAGTCTTAAAATACACCCCTTGGTTATTTTTTCTTTAGCTACCTAATTAAAGGTATCTGTTTTCTGCACATAGAAAATAATCTCTTTTTTCCCATTAATTCTACCACTTAGAGAAATATCAAATAAGCAAATATTATTAGGAATTTGTTTACATACTGTTCCACATACGTACTGTTGTTCCACAGTTTGATTTACTAAAATACACATTTCTTGTATCTGTGCACATGATGTCACATGACCTTATTTAAAGAAATGACTTATGGATTGGAAGGTACACCACATCTTGCTTATTTAACCTGTTGTCACACATGTAACGCATATGTGCAGCAGCAAAGAGGGTGGGCTTTAACACCTACACACTGCACATAAGAGTTTATGGGTCAAGGTTTCTGTGCTGAAAGTGTGCTCACTGCATGCTCCCAGCACAGTGTTCAAGCTGCCATAGTCAACTACTGGTCTCTAGTTTAATCTGGGGCTGGGGGGCCGGCAGGACTGCCCCCCCATTCATGTGACCACTGTGACAGCCATTTACAGTGGTAATAGGATTGCCCCACAGGGGTGAAGAACAAAGTATGTGGATGCTGGGGCTGGGTGAGAAGGGATTAAACAACATTTAATTGTACTTTAATCAAGTAATACAATGGTAGTCAATGGCTATTAAGCCAACACCTGCAACAATCTCCTATATGTTTATGATTGTGTATTCTAGGTATTTACCATTTTACAGTGAAAAATTGGGGGACATATATCAATTCTAATGCACAGTAAGACAAGGATAAACAGGAGAAGGGAGACAGGTGTTGCGACTGATTAATTAAAATAGACAATAGGCAGCTTTATTAATTAGTGTATCCCCCAATAGCTTTGGGACAGAAAAAAACCTGCCCTGACCATGTCTTAATTGTGTTCCTGCTTTGAGTGAAAATCTATCTTACCCTGATGAAAGTCTCATCTTCTATGGCAAATAAGGATCTTCACCAGCAGACCTTGCTATAGTGATAATGTTGTCCTTTATGGACATAAACCATAAGATCCTTGTTTTCCTGTGATTACATGGTGGCACAATCTACCTATTCACTACAGAACCTTCCATTAAATTTTGGCAAAGTTGTACACTGGATATACAATAACACATCTCCTGTGGTAATTATGTTGCAGACCTTTACAAAACTGTCTTGAGGAAGTCATAGATAAGTCAGTTTTTTCATTCAGCAGGTTGAAAGAAAACATCTGTCTCAATTCCCCCATCCTCACACTTGATGTAGATAAGGGACTCCTCCCTGATATTTCTTCTGACAGACAGGATGCTTCCCTACCGTCATAACACACTGTTCAGCATGACAGGCTACAGACTGCATCACTGATCAAGCAGTGAAAATCCGACAGAGTGGTTGTATAGAAGCAGATTGGAAGAGAGAAAAAAATAAAATCACAATGCTTGGTAGGGGTGACAAATTAGGTAACCCTTTTTATTTGCCCTGCCTGTATAAAGCAAAGGGTCAATATAAATGAATGATAAAAAGCAGTACATTTTTTGCTGTGATGAAGACATTATGGCAAGGTTGTTAATATGATAGTTTGTGTAATAAATACAAATATAAATAAATAAACAATATATCTTGATAAATACTTATTAAGAATATGTAACGCAAGTTGCGCTACGTCACATATAGGTGGAACTCTGGTGTGGGCCTCGTTGTTTCCATCGCCCCCCACTGCACAGTGCGGTCGCTCGCACTGTTTTTTTTTAGAGACTTTGTTCTTTGTTTTGTATTGTACAGCCCCTGAAGCTTTTAAATAAACTACAGTTTTAAACTATGAGGAGTCCTTCCTCTTTTTTCTTTCTTTGGTACTGCTGGTGACATCTCGTATTGGAGTGATGTTCGATATTGGGAGGAGGATCTTTAAAGGGGTTGTAAAGGTAAAAATTTTTTCACCTTAATGCATTCTATGCATTAAGGTGAAAAAACTTTTGACAATACCGCCGCCCCCAGCCCCCCCGTTTTACTTACCTGACGCCTCGAATCTTCGCTGCTCGTTCTCGTCATCTCCACTGCAGCTCAGCCTGGTCGCTGATTGGCTGCAGTGGATGGATTGAAAGCAGCGCAGCCATTGGCTCGCGCTGCTGTCAATCACATCCGATGACGCGGCGCGCCGGGGGGCGGGGCCGAGTGATACAGCGAGCAGCTATAGCCGCCGGCTGTATCACGGGAGCGCGCCCGCAAGCACTCACCACCATGCGAGGGAGCTCACATTAAGGTGGTGAATGCTTGCGGGGAGGAGCTGAAACAGCCGCCGAGGGACCCCAGAAGACCAGGTTCGGGGCCACTCTGTGCAGAACGAGCTGCACAGTGAAGGTAAGTATAACATGTTTGTTATTTTTAAAAAAAAATAATTTTACCTTTACAACCCCTTTAAGGAATCGGCCAAAGGATTTCAGGAGGTCCTGGAGACCCACAAGCTTTTTTGATCCTGCCATAAGACAGGGGGATCAACAACGTCTGGAGAGTGTGCACCTACACTTTATCATTTACACATTGGATTTATCTTCCTTTGGGGTTTGTCATTGGAGTTATCACATGGTTTATGCAGGAGGAAGTTTTTTCACTGGATGACACAAAGGACATTTTTGGGAAATTTGTTTCATTTTTATTTAAAGAGGAATTTTTTAGTAAGGTTTTGGATGCGGACACATGTTTTTTGGCACTATATTACTGATGCGATTTGGGTTAACACATGAAAATTGAGCGAGACATTTTCTGACAAGAGGGACCCTCTGCTGAATTATAACTTGCTATTTGAACATTTATTTATTTTTCAAGATTATTTACAATTCATTTTTCATTATATCTTCACAATTATTTATTTGCACATGGAGTTACACATATCCATAGTATTTGATGTTCTGATCACCATTTATTGTTAGCGCTGTTTGCACATAGTGTTTGCGTTGTGCATTAATAATATTCTCTTCTCACTTGAGGGTTGAAACAGCAGCTGCAATTTATTAATTAGTGTTTATTATTATATAAATTTACACAGTTATTCGTTTCTTTTTTTAATTATGTAATATATATATACATATATATATATATATATACTGTATATATATATATATATTATATATATATATATATATATATATATATATATACTTTGGCACTAGAGAAGGTTTTTTCAGCACTTGTTAAAATGTTTACAAAAGAGAAATGCAATGTCTCTTCTGCACTAAACTACACCTACCTGCCTGCTCACAGGAATCCCTGTAAAATTAACTGTAAAAAGTTTACAGAAGGAAGATAAGATTGCTTTATGCTTCTAGTGTATCTCAAAGAAGTGAGAAAGATACTGAATTTTTGGCAAGATCAACAGGAACTTTCTGCACTTAATGAAAATTTTCTTAGCCTAAAAAAAAAATAATAAATAAAAATAAATAAATGAATGCAGCCACTGCAACTAAGGACTGATAAGCTGCAATGTATTACATTTTTATTCTTGTGTTTAAATATCCTTTAACCACTACAGTGAATTATGTTTACATTCTAGAAGCCAGATGAAATGTGACAAAACTGTGTTGTTCTAAAGTGATTTGTTTGAAGAAAACACCCAATCAGCTGAAGGTTGTAAAACTTTAATTACTGCAATGACTTCATGAAATGAGCCACAATAAAGGTATATTGTAAAATAACATGTGCCATCTGAGGCTTTAAACCCTAATACATGTGTGTAAAAATACTGACCTTTGAACTGCTGTTAATGGGCAACTTGATGCTCAGTGAAATTCATTGGCTGCCATGATCCATCTCAAACATTTGCTCTTTAAGAGCATGGACTGCACTGATAAAACAATTTGAATATGCAATGTTCCTGCTTATGAGAAAAGGAGCCTTCATAAATTGTCTGAGACAGATTAAGCCTTGTTAGCTGTCTGAGATGTGTTGTATCACTCTGTGTTTCTCTGAAAATGTAAAGGTCAATTAATGTTACCATTATCTTTCTCAACACTTCCTACATACCTGCCAATTAACCTTAGGTCTTGTCCGTTTTAAGGAAGTCTTTGTTTTAATAATCTTTCAAAACCACGGAAAGATAACAGACCTGCTAAACTCATTTTAAACAGCATGTCGGGTAGATTGTAGATAGATAGGTATTTGTGTTCTCTTGTTTAATTGATTTTTATTGGTTTTGGCATACAGTAAAACATATAATTTGGAAGTGGATGGAAGCTTTTCTTCTCTAAGCTTTAACTTTCTGAGCTTCATTATTGTATTTTCTTTTATTTTCCATTCATGATGAGATAAGTGTATATGTAAAATTATACAATTGTTATATTAATGAGAAAATAAACAATTGTGTTCACAATTGAATCTGCCAATTGTGTACGTTCAAAACTGTCTGTAACTAGTTTAGACCTTAAAAAAAATCAGGCAAAATACATTTTAAAAACTAAACTGGCTGTAGTTGCCATGGACAATGCCAATTCGATGGGTGAAAAGGATGGGCCATACTCACTATAGAGTGGCTATAGAAAATATGGGAATGCAGTAGGGCTTTAAATCATGTGTTCTAATTACTAGTAACGAGATTCCAATTCACACAAACATACATTTGAGGTGAACTTCTGAATATGTTCCTTAAACCGGTGGATCTTAGCTGAATTCACAGTCAACAAATATTTAAATTGACCCATAAACTGTATAAACCAATCTATCACTATAAAAGGGGAGGCTGAGATCAGCTATAGTTCAGAATATTGAAGCTGCTTTAGTGAGAGGGCAGGGAGGGTTGATGGCTAGCATAGTGAAAAATCTGTGAATTGCAGTGATGGTGTACTTTTTCTTCTGTACCCATTATGTCTACAAATCTTTGGTTAACCCTTTAGTATTACAAGCTCAGTAACAAATTTGGTTCTTTTTTTAAATTGTATTTTACTTTGTGGTTGATTTGAGTGTAGCAGTAAGTTTTAGCTGCTGACCTATCCATAACAAGGCTGTTTTTTTTCAGCAAGACTTTTCTGGTACAATAAAAATTTTATTAAAGCTTTTAGAAATGTACAAAACAAGAAGTCACCCACACAGGGGTCCAATTATACCATATATTAACCACTCCCGGGCCGCCCGCAGTCATTATACGGCGGCTCTTTGAAGTGGAATATCGTTGTTACGACAGCAGCTAGCTGCCATAACCCCGGTATCCACTTCTTCAGCGGGCGGTTCACTTTCAGATAAAAGTGGTCTCAGTGGTGGATTCACCACAAGATCACTTTTATCGTGGCAGGAGAGGGGCCCCCCTCCGCGCTCAGGTGCCCTCCGCCGCTTACCGTAGTCGCCAGCTGAGTGAGGGGAAGATGGCCCCCACCTGGTTCCATACCATTGCAGGGCGGAAACGATGTCAAAACGTCACCACTTCCGCCTATAGTTCTTAAAGTGACATTTTTTTTTCAATCTACATTTTTCATTTATTTCTTTTTTTATTGCATTTTAGTGTAAATGTGAGATCTGAGGACTTTTTGACCCCAGTGCTCATATTTAGGAGGTCCTGTCATGCTTTTTTTCTATTACAAGGGATAAATGTGACACCATTTTCTTTTTAAAAAAACATTGTAAAAATAAAAAGTAATAAGAAAAACATTTTTTAACGTGCCCCGTCCCGACGAGCTTGCGTTTAGAAGCGAACGCATACGTGAGTAGCGCCTGCATATGAAAACGGTGTTCAAACCACACATGTGAGGTATCCCCGCAATCGTTAGAGTGAGAGCAATAATTCTAGCCCTAGACCTCCTCTGTAACTCAAACATACAACCTGTAGAAATGTTTAAGCTTCGCCTATGGATATTTTTAAGGGTAAAAGTTTGTCGCCATTCCACAAGTGGGCGCAATTTTGAAGCGTAACATGCTGAAAATCAATTTATTCAGCTTAACATCATCTCTCACAATATATAAAAAAAAATGGGCTAACTTTACTGTTGTCTTATTTTTTAATTCATAAAAGTGTATTTTTTACCCAAAAAAGTGTGCTTGTTAGACCGCTGCGCAAATACGGTGTGACAGAAAGTATTGCAATGACCGCCATTTTATTCTTTATTCTATTATATAAAAATATATAATGTTTGTTGGTTCTAAGTGATTTTCCAGCAAAAAAAAAGGGATTTTAACTTGTAAACAACAAGTTTGAAAAAATAGGCCTGGTCCTTAAGTGGTTAAGGAAAACAACAAGTATAGATAGCTAATGATAGTCAGTGAAGGTGGGTTTATGCGTAGCCCGTAGGCTCGAGCATTAGACAGGTGGTAAGTTACAAATTATGTTTATTTTTATATAGCCTTCAAGAGAATCTATCACAACTGGGCTAATGCAATGACTCACTCTGCCTTTGGTACGATTTAGGCCACTAACCTGTAACAAGCAAACTGATGTGCACACTTTTCTATGGTCTTTACAACAGCCAATCAAGTAACATTTTCAAAAGAAAAGGTCCAGAATGGCAGACTACATTTTTTTTGGTGTTTATCAGGTTTGTTTTAGGGCCCTCTGAGACCAGCACAGTGTCTTGATGGTTAGAACTTCTGCCTTACAGGACTAGGGTCCTTGGTTCAAATCAAAACCATGACACTTCCTTAATGGACTTTGCATGTTCTTGTGTGGGTTTCCTTTCACATTTCAAAGACATGCTGGTAGATTAATTGGTCCTAGTATGTTTATGTATGCTGTTCTTTTGCTCTTCAGTGTCTCTGTGGCAGGCAGTCATCACTTGCTGTCCTATGCCACATTACAGTGTGGACCTAGGCTGCATGATGAAGCTAGCCAAGTAGTAAATAATTGAAGCCCTGGGATTAAAGGAAGGAGCTGGATGAGATTTAATAATGTGTAGGGACAGGCAGTAGAGGAAGATGCAGAGGGCATCAATAAAGTGTTAGTAGGGCTTTTTGCAAACCACAAGAGAGGAAAAAAAACATAAAAATTCTAGCTGGACTTCAAGCATTCTGCAATAAAAAGAATATACCAACGCGCAAACCAATAACTAATTAATAGCGAGTAGCTGCCAACACGAAATATGTTCCCACACAGTGATAAATGAAAATGAATAAATGTGGCGCTTTCTCAGTGAACGAATAATGCTAATATAATAAATCATCAAGTGTAATAAAAAAAAATAACTAATTCATTAATGGCAAATAAAGTGCTATGTGCAAAGTAATCCTCAATCAAGAAATAGATGTAAATCTTTCACTGTGCAAATACATGAATGTAATCAAATAATACTAGTGCAATAATATTATTCAACAGTAGATCAATTATAGCTTAAAGTGCAATAATATCTTGTAACAAAAGTCTATAAAGTGCTTGGTGCAACCAATCTTTAGGGCACAGAAATAGTTTATACAAAGTGTCAGCAATCAAAGTGCAGACCCATATATCGAATTCCTTGATAGTGCTTCACCATCCATGTGTGCAGTGTGCCCCAGCCTCTCACCTCAAAGAAAGACCCCTACAGGTCTAGTTATACCAGTGATGAATTTCTCATATAAATCCACAGCAGTAGGCTCTCTCCCTGTAGTCCTCTATTAGATAGGGCAGGTATGTTCACAGATACAAACAGGCATTTTCATTTAAAACATAGTTATCTCCTCCACCTCCTCCACTTTTCACCACCAGGTCTCACATGTAAAAAAAATAGGTCTCCATGTGTAGTATTTAAAAAAAAATTATTAAAAAAATTAGCAACTCACATGTAAAAACACACAGTCAGCAGTTTTTGTATCAGGGACTTCCGGTCTGGGCTACGACTGGAAGTGACGTTCACCTGGCTCCTCCCCACACATTACATCACCACTCATGTAACTTCATTAAGGGTATGGAGTCAGGTGAACAAGGCCGGCCTAAATGCAATCCTTTGTTGCCATAACAACAATCACAGTTATTCGGTACATCATAAATTAGACACAAGTATAATGCATGACACAGCATACTGTCTAACAGTAAATTGCAAATTAGTAAAACAAATAATTTAATAGAATCGATTAAAATAACCTAAATATCGCAATCCTATAGCGGCATCTACTGGTAACTACCTCACCTAACTACTACAACATCTGCTCTCAATAACGGAGGACATCTATTGGTAAAGATGATTAATGACGGGGTTACAGCCACTCTCTCAAATCCTGGACATCTAGTGGTAAAACTGAGCAATGGCAAGTAAGTACTCCTATTGTCAGGGCTGGGCTCAGCCCTTCCTTCTTGAAGCTGGCCACTCAGCTGTTGGCTAATTGCCAGCTCCTATCTTTCCACAGTGGCTCACCTGTTGATGATATCCTGTTCGTCAATCCTGCCTACTTAAGCCATCCAGTCCAGATGATCTCTGCTTTCACCTTGGTCAGATCTCTAGAGATGCTCTTCTGTGTTCCTGTTTAAGACTTGCTTGGCTGACATCCCTTCTGGCTCCAGATCCTGCTAGCTGTACTACTACGCTCATCTCTGGCTCCCTGACGTTTTGGCTCGTCCGACTATCCATTCCGGTTTCTGAACTCTGGTTGCTGTATATTTTGACTACGTTTACTCTGTCTACAATTTTTTATTATTATTAAACAAGTGTGATTTAACTGTACTTCTGTCTCAGTCCGATTCATGGTTTCTGACAGTAGGCGAAGGCCATGAATTCAGAAGATGCAGTGAATTCACTTGTTGGTAATATTTTTTCCGGATTGGATGAGCAGGATCACCGCATGGATCAGTTTTCCATGGCGTTACAAATGCTCCTGAGTCGCACAGCTCACCTGGAATCTCCCACTGTGGCTACTCCGGTACAACCTGTGTTGCAGGCCTTCCCTGCTGCTGCTCCAGTCTCTGTGCAGGCACGTGCCTCGAGTATTACCTCTATAAGAGGTATGTCTGGTTCCGCTCCACAATGTAGATTGTGTACATTCCCCTGTCCTCCTCCGTGCTTTCCATAGATGTTTTCCCCTCAAACCTGGTGGCCCTCCGAGGGGGAGGTGTCATTGAGGAGGGGGTACTGAAATACAGTCACTTCTGTATTAACCGTAAAATAGTGGGTCCATAGTGTGTTTCAGGGTATACAATATTCTGGTGTAGAACATTTCCTAGGTTAGATGCCCAAGTTGGTTTTGAATTGCTCCATGTTTTAATCAGTTAGGGTTGGGTTGAGAGTAGTGCTTTTTGTAAAATGAGTGGTCTTGATGAATTCCTCAAGGGATTACTATTATTTAAGAAGGGTTTGCAATGTTTTGTATGTGTAAGGTGTCATAAGAGCGTCCGGTGTGATGTATGCAAAGTGTATTTGGGGGGGTCGATGTGGGTATAGAAAGTGGGAACATGGATCGGGATGGGAGAGGTGGAAAAAGAAAGAAGGGGGGAAGAAACAAAATAAGATAAAAATAAATAAATAAATAAATAAATAAATAAATAAATATGAGGGAGAGGAATATAGACTTTCAATCTCAGTGGCTAATAAAATGTAGGCGACTCCGACTGAAGTTCCTGTTGGAGGGGGACAGCCCTTGAAAGGGTGGGGAGTGGTAAGCCAAAGCTTAGGTATTGGAGGAGAGGTACTATCGGGTTTGCAGAACTGATTGTGTATTAAGATTAGGTTTGTCCTTATGTGAGTAGATTGTGTAAGCGCGAGTACTCTTGTCTGAAAGTGTATTCAGCATGCCCATTTGACTCCAAACTTTGTAGGAGTGTCACGGGAGATGTGAATTAGTTCTTCCATTTCTGCAACTTTACGGACTCTGTTAAGCCATTCCTTAATTGAAGGTATCTGAGGAGCGCCCCAGTGTGGGGGGATGCACTGTTTAGCTGAATTTAATCATGTGCATTGCTAGAGATTTGTGGTAAGATTTGTGTGGTAGGGGTGAGTGTTGTAGTAGGAACTGGGCTGGGGTCAATTCTAAATCATAAGACGTTACATGAGAGGTAATATGACATACCTCTCTTCAGAAAGTTTGCATGGGTGTGCAGGATCACCATATGTGCAGTAGTGTCCCTCGGTCTTTATGGCATCTCCAACATGTTTCTGGTGTAGTAGGTTTGAATTTGTTAAAAGGGCTGGGGTGTGGTACCATCTAGATTGGATTTTATATCCATTTTTTTGTGTGGACACATTTATTGATCCTTTATGCATATTCAGAAAAATCTGATCCCAGTTTTCTGTTGAAAGTGATAGAGAAAGGTCTCTTTCCCAGTTTTTGCAGGCTTTACTATTATATATAAAGAAACGTGATTTTGCCCTAACCAAACAAATAAAAAAATGTTGTGCTGCTGCTCGTGTTAGTCCATAAATACAAAAGACCCAGAAAATAAATAGTAAATAGTGTAACCAGCGCGCATCATATCTTAGTGTGTATTAAATATAAGTGATCCCGATAGTTATGACTACTATTGGTATACCACACTTAAAGCCATTTCAATACGGCCAAAACTCATGAAAAACGTTATTACTATAGACATATAAAAAAATTGTGAAATTAACTTAACTGTCTCCGTTCCCAGTGGAAGCCTGTTTAGGGGAAACGCGTCGGGTGGAGCTAGAGGCTGTGACGCCATCACGTTTGTCTGGTCTTTCTCCATGCAGTCAGCCGGTTCGCTCCCGCTCTGCATGTATGCTGATTTTTAGCTAATTTTTATCTGGTTCCCATTTTTTATCTGAGTTCCGTTTGGTGTATACTTGGGAGTTTTTTTGATTTGTAGTTCCTGATGTGTAGTGGAGTGTTGCTGTGAACATTTGCAGTGGAAAGAATTGTTTTAAAGTGACTGTGAAAGAGATTTTGAATAAATCTATAAAACACATTTGCACTATGGAGCCTTTTTCGTTTTATTCCCACTGAGGTGTATCCTCTGTATGGATGAACTAATATTTTGAAACCGGATACATTGTATCAGTGAGGATAGATCTGCCTGTGTATGGGAGCGCAGTGGCTGAGGAAATCTCCCAGGAAAATGCCCAGATCTGCCTGTGAATTGGAGCATTGTGGCTGAGGAAATCTCCCAGGAAAACGCCCAGGTGATAATCTAAGGCCGGCAGGCTAATGCAACATGCTCATCTGATCTCACTAACCTGAGATCCATCTGATCCGGTAAGCGGCCTTTTTTACCATATTTGTGAAAAGGAGGAATATCGGTGTGTCTCTTTCTATAAAGAAGATTGGTGCTAACATTAACCTAGCATATTTCCATCAAGGACTGATCAGTGTTTCTACAGCTAAGATGTTCAAGGGGAATAAGTGTCCCACTGATAAACATTTTTAGCACTAATTTGGATATGTATGGTGTTCACCACATTGTTGCGAATTGATAGTCATAAGTAACATTGTTACTAGCAACACATGTTTCAGGGTGCTCACCACATTGTTGTGGACTGATTTTCATAAGTAACATTGTAATTAATAACACATGTTTTGTTTCACTGTTGAACACGTAGTGTGATTATAGGATTTAAATGTTCCTAACATAGGAAAATAAGTTAATTTCACGATTTTTTTATATGTCTATAGTAATAACGTTTTTTATGAGTTTTGGCCGTATTGAAATGGCTTTAAGTGTGGTATACCAATAGTAGTCATAACTATCGGGATCACTTATATTTAATACACACTAAGATATGATGCACGCTGGTTACACTATTTACAGGCTTTACTATTGTTGGATTGTTGTTCAGCAAAATGTAGAGCGTGTGCGGTAGATTTAGGATGGTTTTGGGGTGTTTTTCAAGTACAAAGTATTACAAAGGGAGTAAGTTGTCTTAAGCACTGAAAGTTTTTGTCTAGAGATCTTAGGTAGTGTGTGAGCAGCAAGTATGTTCAGGGGGGGTGGGTGGGTTTTTCATTTGGGTGGCTAGGTGGGAGGCTGACTGAAATTTCCCTTGGTTATAATACTGGTGGACTAGAATTTGTTCATGCGACCAAAGATCTGTAAGAAAGTGGTGATACATGCCTGGAGGGAAGTTTGGATTTAATTTTATCAAGTTAAAGGCCCAGGGATAAATGATAAGGCGGTTTGAGTACATACCTTATTAAACCTTTGTAGAGTGGGTCCAATTAATGGATGAAGATCTGTTTCCGTTGGGATGTGATGTATAGTTGTCCATGAAATAGATTCGAGGGGAAGCATGGTAGCAGATGCTTCTAGAGAGACCCAATTTTTGTAGGGGGAATGGACATTCCAGTCTATTATTCTAGAGAGGTGTATAGCTTTATAGTAGTTTAAGAGGTCTGAGAGGCCTATCCCTCCTAAGTGTCTGAGTCGGGTAAGCTGTGTGAAACTGATTCTGGGTTTACATTCACTCCAGAGAAATCTGGAGCATATACTTTTATGTGTAAAAAGGTGTTCTTACGGGCCCAAAAGTACACCACTCAGTGCCAGGGATATATGCAGTTCTGAAACAGTGATATATTAAAGAAAAAGTATGAATAACACCAATTTGCTGTCACAAAGAGGTGCAAACTCAAAATGATAGTATAAAAGCAGCCGTTTAAAAATGTAGATAAATCATCATATATAGTGGCATACCATAATCAGCAAACAAGACTATAATAACACACTAAAAACAGCGCTAATGTTGAGCTAGGACGGATACATGTGGCCAACTTCACAAACAAAAGTCCTTTGAGAGAGATGGGCAGTTGAAAAAGTGGTTCAGAAAGTGTTCATAGGTGATCAGAGTATAGAAATTCAGTGTGCACCTTCCACCGATCAATCCAATTCCACCATGTGAGAACACGTTCCCTTCAGGGGGTTAAACTCACTAGAGCCTAATAGTAATAAGCTTCCAAGGAAAGAAACATCCAAGCCACAAGCCACTGTCAGCACCCCTCCGGAGGAATCCCAGATGTTCAGGACTCAAAAATCACCAAACAACAAAAGAAAAGCGCACGTAGCGTAATCCTGTTTATTAATTAAAAGCCCATCACATCACACAAAGACCCCCCTTCAATAAATATACGTCAACGCCCTCTGTTGAAGTCAGGATATGATGAAACGCGTCAGAGCGTGGCCTACACGACGCCGAAAGTGACGCTTGCGCTCCACCACAGCCTGACTCGCAACCAGGAAGTAAGAGATCGCTCTTTGGGAAGCCGAGCCGGCTGACGATTAGCACGGTGAAGTGCATGGTTTAAATACTTCCTCTGATGTGCTCTTTTGATTGCAACATTGATGTACGTATATTTATTGAAGGGGGGTCTTTGTGTGATGTGATGGGCTTTTAATTAATAAACAGGATTACGCTATGTGCACTTTTCTTTTGTTGTTTGGTGATTTTTGAGTCCTGATCATCTGGGATTCCTCCGGAGGGGTGCTGACAGTGGCTTGTGGCTTGGATGTTTCTTTCCTTGGAAGCTTATTACTATTAGGCTCTAGTGAGTTTAACCCCCTGAGGGGAACGTGTTCTCACATGGTGGAATTGGATTGATTGGTGGAAGGTGCACACTGAATTTCTATACTCTGATCACCTATGAACACTTTCTGAACCACTTTTTCAACTGCCCATCTCTCTCAAAGGACTTTTGTTTGTGAAGTTGGCCACATGTATCCGTCCTAGCTCAACATTAGCGCTGTTTTTAGTGTGTTATTATAGTCTTGTTTGCTGATTATGGTATGCCACTATTTATGATGATATACTTTTATATGTTTTGAAAAATGCTGGTGGGACATGTGGGTATGGGTATTTTCTGTAGAATGTATAGAAGTCTAGGTATAGCATTCATTTTCAAGATAGCCGCTCTGCCAAACCATGAGACATTCTTTATATTCTGTGTGTTCCCTTAACTGTTTCCATAAAGGTCTTTTAGTTCTACCTACATAATGAATTTTACAAGGGCACTCTAAGAGGTATACTATTCCCTCCGTTTTGCATGATATGAACTCGTCAATAATATATTCCCTCCCGGTTACCACTGATCTAAAACCTACTTCCTCTTTTTGCTTTCTTTAGTATGTTTACATGTGTAACAAATCTTACATGGATAACATCCCTTACCTTCAGAAACACAAAACATCTTTTTAGATGGAGGATCTATCACATTTTTTGGCGATATTATCTCTCAGAGCAGGGGCTCTTCGATATGTGAATTTGGGTAAACTTGGAAGAATCATTCCTAGATGTCGGTCTGCCCTTAATATTTCCCAATGTTTTTTAAAAATCGTTTCAACCTGTTTATGTTGAATATGGTAATTCATTACTAGAGGGATACTCAGTTTCTATTCCTCCTTGTTTGAATCATTCACTAGTTTCTCTCTTTTAATTTCTGCTACTTCCTGTATCTTCTGTTCAATAAATTCTCGTTGGTACCCTTTTTGTATAAATCTAACCCCAATAAGTGTAGCTTGTTTCTTGAATTCATTATCTTCAGTGCAATTTCTTCTTAATCAAATAAATTGGCCTTTCAGAATGTTGGTAAGCCAGGGTGCAAAGTGGCATAGATAGCTCTTTCTGTCTGTTGCTTTGAAATAAGTTTGAGTTATCAGTTTATCTCCTTCAACTCTTATTTCCAAGTCTAGAAAATTAACTTTCTCATTACTAATTTCCCACGACAGTTTGATATTCTTGTTATTTGTATTCAACACATGTCTAAAGTTGATGAGACTCTCTCTATCACCAGCCCATATGATAATCAAATCATCAAAAAAATCTTCTGTATAGTAGTAACTTGTGAGGTGTTTCTTGTAAATGGCTTCTTCCTCCTATTCCGCCATATATATGTTAGCGACACTAGGTGCATATTTAGCACCCATCGCTATCCCTTGCATCTGCTTATAATATTCCTTATACTTATCCTTGTACAGAAATAGTTATGTTCCAAACTATATTTCAAGCAATTCAACAAAAAATATCTCTGAACACATTTTAGATCACTGAATTCCCTCAAAGCCCATTTTGTGGCTTGTATTGCTTCCTGATGGTTAATAATAGTATATAACGATGCAATATCTGCTGTTGCTAAGTAAATAGGGCCATCTTCCAATTTGATCCCGTTCGGTGATTGTATAAGATGTTTTGTATCCCTCAGATATGCTTTGGTCTTCCGTACAACAAGTTGCAGGAACCAATCAATCTATATACCAATCCTTGCCCCTACAGAATTTATTCAGTTTAAAATTGGTCTTCCCAGGAGGTTCATCCTATCCTTATGGATCTTCGGGAGTGTATATATGACTGGGATCTTGCATGGGTCCGGTCGTAGGTATCTTCTTTCTTTTTTGTTTAGAACGCCCTTATCAAGTATTCTCATCATTTAATTGTCGGTTCAATTCTTCGATATACGCTTCTTTTGATTGTACCACTATTGCACCACCCTTATCTGCAGGCCTTATCACTAGATCTTTCCTCTGTTCCAATTTCTGAACTTTTTTTTATCTCCAGGATCATATACTCTCTTTATTTTAAGATCTAGGAGATCTCTCAACACCATCTTCTGGAATACTTCCCCATATCCATCATTGCTACTCGGGGATTAAAAAGTGACTTATTTCTCAAAGAACTATATATGATGTCATCATTCTCTATCTTCTTCCTAATTATATTTTCTCCAGGTTTAGTCATCATATATTTCTTAATATTCAAACTGCGAGTGAATTTATGTATATCAACATATGTGTTGAAAAGTAGAGGAGGTGGAGAAGATAGCTATGTTTTAAATGGAAATGCCTGCTTGAATCTGTGAACATAGCTGCCCTATCTAATAGGGGACTACAAGGAGAGAGCCTATTGCTGTGCATTTATATGAGAGATTCATCATTGGTGCGACTAGATCCGTAGGGGTCTTTCTTTGAGGTGAGAGGCTGGGGCACACTGTAGACACATGCTGACACTTTGTATGAACTATTTCTGTGCACTGAAGATTTATTGCACTTTATGGACTTTTGTCACAAGCTACAGTATCTCACAAAAGTGAGTACACCCCTCAGATTTTTGTAAATATTTTATTATATCGTTTCATGAGACAACACTAAAGAAATGATACTTTGCTAAAATGTAAAGTAGCGAGTGTACACAACAGTGTAAATTTGCTGTCCCCTTAAAATAACTCAACACACAGCCTAAGTGAAAATGTCCAAATTGGGCCCAAAGTGTCAATATTTTGTGTGGCCACCATTATTTTCCAGCACTGCCTTAACCACTGCCTTAAGTTCACCAGAGCTTCACAGGTTACCACTGGAGTCCTATTCTATTCCTCCATGATGACATCACAGAGCTGGTGGATGTCAGAGACCTTGCGCTCCTCCACCTTCCATTTGAGGATGCCCCACAGATGCTCAATAGGGTTTAGGTCTGGAAACATGCTTGGCCAGTCCATCACCTTTACCCTCAGCTTCTTTAGCAAGGCAGTGGCCATCTTGGAGGTGTGTTTGGGGTGATTATCATGTTGGAATACTACCCTGCGGCCCAGTCTCTGAAGGGAGGGGAACATGCTCTGCTTCAGTATGTCACAGTAAATTTTGGCATTAATGGTTCCCTCAATGAACTGTAGCTCCCCAGTGTCGGCAGTGCTCATGCAGCCCCAGACCATGATGCTCCTATCCCAATGCTTGACTGTAGGCAAGACACACTTGTCTCTTTACTCCTCACCTGGTTGCTGCCACACACGCTTGACACCATCTGAACCAAATAAGTTTATCTTGGTCTCATCAGACCACAGGACATAGTTCCAGTAATCCGTGTCATTAGTCTACTTCAGCAAACTGTTTGCGGGCTTTCTTGTACATCATCTGTAGAAGAGGCGACAGCCATGCAAACCAGTTTGATGCAGTGTGCAGTGTATGGTCTAAGCACTGACAGGCTGACCACCCCACAGTTTCAACCTCTGCAGCAATGCTGGCAGCACTCATATGTCTATTTCACAAAGACAACCTCTGGGTATGATGCTGGGCACATGCACTCAACTTCTTTGGTCGACCATGGCGAGTCCTGTTCTAAGTGGAACCTGCCTTCTTAAACCGCTGTATGGTCTTGGCCACTGTGCTGCAGCTCAGTTTCAGGCTCTTGGCAATCTTATTATAGCCTAGGCCAACTTTATGTAGAGCAACAATTCTTTTTTGAAGATCCTCGGAGAGTTCTTTGCCATGAGGTACCATGTTGAACTTCCAGTAACCAGTATGAGAGAGAGAGAGAGCAATAACACACCTGCTTCCCATTCATACCTGAGGCCTTGTAACAGTAACGAGTCACATGACACCGGGGAGGGAAAATGGCTAATTGGGCCCAATTTGGACATTTTCACTTAGAGGTGTACTCACTTTTGTTGCCAGCGGTTTAGACATTAATGGCTGCGCGTTGAGTTATTTTGAGGGGACAGCAAATTTACACTGTTATACAAGCTGTACACTCACTACGTTACATTGTAGCAAACTATCATTTCTTCAGTGTTTTCACATGAAAAGATATAATAGAATATTTACAAAAATGTGAGGGGTGTACTCACTTTTGTGACATACCGTATTCTTGCACTTTAAGTTACAATTTATCTACTATTGAATAGTATTATTGCACTAGTATTATTTGATTACATTTATGTATTTGCATTGTGAAGGATTTACTGTACATCTATTTCTTGATTGAGGATTACTTTGCACATAGCACTTTATTTGCCATTCATGAATTAGTTATTTGTTTATTATTACACTCGATGATTTAATATATTAGCATTATTCTTTTACTGAGGAAGCGCCACATTTATTCATTTTCAAGCATCCTGCAATAGATTTCATACCTGTTATTCACTACCAAAATTACATTATCAAAGGTTTGTATGATGTAGAAAGAGGTCCATGGTGTGACTTAGATGTCAAAGGGATAGGAACTTTTATCTCACAGAGCTCCATCTGTACAGCTGCTGATATATCCCTGCCAGCATGATATTTTCTTGTTTCCAGAAAACAAGTCATTTAAAAACATAACTGACATAAGGATCATACACTTTTTATGCAATTAGCCTTGATATTGAGATTTCCTTTGAACCTGATGGAAATATATATTTATGTATAATCTGAATTATATTATCAAGCAATATATCTTGACAATCTAGACTGAAATCATAATAACTCTGGAGAAATGGAAAAGATGTGAAAACTTCACTCTCATAGGGAACGCAAGTCATATCAATCACATGGTAGATTAGCAGTTTGGAATTGTGCCAGTCCATTACACTGTGTATGATTTCCTTCATGCCAGTTGCACTAGTTTGTCTGAACCACCATGCTGCATAGATAATGAAGCATGGAAAAATAAATGCAGCACAGCAATTGGTAGCTCCTGCTGTTTATAGTGTTCCTAATTATGAGTAGACGCGAGGCGCGGATGATGGAGATAGGAAATTGCTGTCACCCACCTAATTTTATTAAGTCATTGTGTGTCTTTAACATAAAAATAAGCCATAATGTAATGATAAGGCTGATAAAGATAAGACATCATTCGGTTACTGAAATATAATAACACAGGTGTCATATAACCTGATATTTGTCTTACAAGGGAGATGACAAGATTGAGGGTTTGGATGCCTTACTTCAGTGTAATGTTCATTTGTGTTCAAAGTGTGAAAAATGCTGAAATGTCATTTTTATTAGTATAAAAAGAATGCCTGGAATGAATTATGAGTATTTTTGCCGCTGAATATGTATATCTGTGGCAGATTAAAATGTGATACACTTTATGGCGTAGATTAGTAAACAAGGTGTTTGGAGTTTTTAATATTGTACTTTCTATTCTTCTCCCCTCTCCCAGAAATTTAAACATAGATACAGTATATCCACAGATGCAGCTCCTTACTTTACAGTATAGTAATAAAGCCAACATGGATTAAACAGAGTTGTGCTAGCTACATACCTACAACACAGTTGTCCCCAGAATTGTTATCACTTTTAACAGGCTGAGAGATTAACTTCCCACTGCAGTGCATGGAAGTTCTGCTACATAGGCCCAGTACACCTTAGAGGGTAGTGCAGGCAACACAGTAAAGATTTTGGGAACAGCAGTGTCATAGATAATACATCGATCAAGATTTACTTCATTAATAGAGTAGAGGGCTGACATAGTAGCAAAATACTACTTTATCTACATTCTGCCAACATGATGAGCCAATGGACTGAAATAGCAGCTGTAAAAATGGGCTGTGTCAGTTTTCCATGCATGTCATGATGTCAAAAGGTTCTGATACCCTGAGCCTTACTGTCTAACCTTCAATAAAGGTTTACAGTATGGTACCAAAGGGAGTCTATGATGGACTACTAACTGTGGATGGTAGTAGACGTTAGGCTGTTAAAACAATATATATATTTTTTTTACTTACACATACAGTCATGTTATGGCTGCTTGAGTAAATATATCAGACCTTGATGACTTAGGGTGTCCCATATGCTGTGGAATATTCTTTAATCTCTACATATGTGGCAGTTCCCAAAGTTTCCAATGCACTGTTGCTGGCTATGATTTTTTTTTTAATTTTCCATGTCAACAATGGGTCAGGAAAAAGGACGGATGAATAGAAATACATATATTACATACTATAATTATAGTGTCAAGGCTCAACAAAGGAAGCCATCCAACTGAGCATTAGTATCTATATAGACTTCATAGACATGGTAATTTTTACAACTATGAAGAATAAAAAGATTGTGAAGAGGGTAAATAGGCAATGCAAGTATTGGTGATCTGTATTATGGCTTTGGTCTTTACATGGAGACAATGGGGATTCAACTCTTTGAATTATGGGTAGTGTTAATTAAATTCATATAACCTTTAACCACTTGCTTACTGGGCCCTTAACCCTCCCCCAGACCAATTTTCAGCTTTCAGCGCTGTCACTCTTTGAATGACAATTGCGTGATCATACAACACTGTACCCAAATTACATTTCTATTATTTTTCCCCCCACACACAGAGCTTTCTTTTGGTGGTATTTGATCACCTCTGAGTTTTTAAATTTTTGTTAAAAAATTGAAAAAAGACCGAAAATTTTGAAAAAAAATACAAAACAGTTTCATATTTTGTTATAAAATTTTGCAAACAGGTAATTTTTCTCTTTCAGTGATGTACGCTGATGAGGCTGCACTGATGGGCACTGATAGGGTGCACTGATGGGCACTGATAGGGTGCACTGATGGGCACTGATAGGCTGCATTGATGGGCACTGATAAGGCGGCACTGATGGGCACTGATAGGCGGTAATGGTGGGAACTGATAGGCGACACTTATGGGCACTGATGAGGTGGCACTGGTGGGCACTGATGGGTGGCACTGGTGGGTGGCACTAAAGGGCGGCACTGAAGGGCATTGATAGGAGGCACTGAAGGGCACTAATAGGTGGCACTGATAGCTGGCACTGATGGACAATGATAGATGGCAGTGATGGGCACTGATGGGTGGCAGTGATGGGCACTGGTAGGTGACACTGATAGGCAGCACTGCTAGGTGGCACCAATGAGGCATTGATTGGCACCACTGGTGGGCATTGATAGGTGGCACTCATGGGCATTGATAGGTGGACCTGTTATACACTGGTGGGCACTGATTGGTGGGCACTGATATGCACTGTGGGCACTGACAGGTGGCACTGGCAGGCAGCACTGGTGGACACAAATGAGGTGGCTGTGCCTCTTCCTCTTTGGGACCGATGTCCCTTACACAGAAGCCAGTGATCGATTAGCGATCTTCTGTTTACATCACGTGATCAGCTGTCATTAGCTGACAGCTGATTATGAGGTAAGGGGCTGGGATCGGCCCATTACATCTGAGTCTCATTGACTTGGGGATCACAGAGCATGCCACACACGCAGTGAAGGGGGCATGCGTGGAGTGGGCAAAGGGGAGGACGTCTATTGACGGCCTACCGGTAATGTAGGTCCGTGCTGTAGCCGTCATTCCACTATAGCGTGAGTGGGTAGAGGTTAACATACCAATGCTATTTTAAAAGTAATTTTCATTAAAATAATAACTGTTGATCCTGCCATAACGGTCTGTGTTCAGGAGCGTTCTCTTACTAAGTGTCTCAGAGTTAGGCTACTTTCCCACTCATTTCTGCTGCGCTTTAGCGCTGTTTTAGCATTGCTTTTGCAGCACTTTTTTGACCGCTAGTGGGGCACTTTTTACCGCCTCAGTGTGAACGTACTCTTATGCTCCTGTATTGTTATCATGTCGTGCCGACCTCCTGTGAAGATTCCTGTGAAGTGACCATTTAGGCTCATTGCTTAGGCATGGCTCACTTTTTTTTATCAATACATTTTTATTAAGAATTAAGTAGAAAAATGCAAGGTTACAACAATTGTAAAGATAATTAAATCTGTACAAAATTCAAAATAACATACGGTATTATAAACAGTCAGGAATACCAAACAGTAAGGTTGATTTGAGTTATAATAAGCAAGTAACATATATAGGAAAATAACATAGTAAGTATTTGGGAGCTCTTCTACATAACAAGTTTCATAGAAGTGGTACTAATGTCAATGTTTACACTAGTCTGTCCACGGTTTCCATAAACTTTCAAAGTGTTGGCTTTTGCCTGTTCAGATGCTTTTTCATAGGAATGGTTCAGATGTACTAACGATAAGACTTCAGATTTGTTGGGTGCTTGAGATGCTTTCTAACGTCTAGCTATCACTGTTCTAGCAGCTATAAGTATATGGATGGTCACTGTACAGTTGGGTGGGGGCAAGTCATCACTTTTTCACCACCAGGAAACCAATCCTTGGAAATGTCAAGCAACTATTGCTGTAGAATGTACATAAAGGCATGAAGTGGCTACAAAAAGGCCGCATAAGATCAACAGCACTAAGGTGCAACAAAGAATAAACAAAGGGAAACAAGTATTTGGTTTAATAAGTGACCATTGTTTATGATATATAGTACTTTAACGAACACATTATTATTCAGTCAGAATTTACACTTACTTTGAAGGGGCACCTTAACAAAAAAGGTCACCTGTAGAAAAAAAGTGTTTTGCATACTTTTTGGTATTGAAACTACTGCATTTTTAGATGTTTTAATTACTGTTGTTGACTACATGCTTCTAGGATTGCCTCGGCAACCCCTGCAAGTTTTTATTACTGACATTTGTTATTTTTTAGAATTTACTTTTTACTTGGCCAGTGGTCTGCAAGTCCTCATGCTTCACCCATAGAGTGCTGCTTCTTTGTTTTTTTGTTCTCTTAGCAGTATCCTATTTTGTAAAAGTGGCCCTGTGATGACAGGGTCACTTTAAGCTTATTGACATTCATGTTTGATGTCACAATAGTATAAGGGATTTCAGGTTTCAACCACCATTACTATAGTTATAATTTTTTTTTTAAAGTAGCTCATTTGGTAATGACTTGGACAGATTAGGAAAATCATTTTATTGTGGCACACTAATTATTATAATTAAATGGTAAAACTATAAAAATGTGAAAAAATTAAAATCACATTTAATACAAAACATATTTAGCACCAGGATCCTTCACTGCTAAAATCTATTTTTGGATAGGAGCTCATGGAAATCATGGCTGGATCCACTGAATAGTTAACTAGCACATTTTTCATATTGCTCTATTTACCACAACCCTGCTGGTTCTCATTTGACTATCTGTTTTGCAAGCTAAAAATGGAAACCTGTTATATTGCTCCTCTTGGATTTAAAAAGAAAATATATTATTGGTTAATGTGTAGTGCTGGGCTTCGAGTTAAGAAGGTTTTGCCTGCTGAGTGTAAAATGTCATCTTTTAGAGCATTTCTTGGATTTGCTCAGCTTTGAATGTAGAAGTATATCCTTTCATTTCTTGTGGCCTTTTTGAGATAGTTCTGATTAGATAATATGAGTTATTGAGGTTACAGGAAACACATCTTTGTTAAAAGTATTTTGTGTTCGTTCCATAACAAACTATTATTCCCAGAATATATATATATATATAATATAGTATAATATATATATATAATATATGTGGATTACATATATTACTAACAAGCAGTGAAAAAATTGCTACCTTGAAAGCTACGTTATATATTTTTTTTAAAGACGTTCATATTTTTTCACAATAATAGTTGAGGGGCACAGAAATAAAGTAATTCCTAAACATTTGGGGTAAAGGAGGTTGAAACACCAGCAAATAAAAAAGTTAAATCAGTCCCTGTATAACTCCACCTCCATCTTTGATGCCTCGTTTTTTTTGCTTGAGTCTTAGGAGATTGGATATATTTTCCCATAGCTGCGCTCTAACCGTGTTTTTGCTAGCATCTTAATCTTACTTTTTAACTTTATTTATTTCTTCAATCAATCAAGATACTTGGTACAATATTGACATTTTTCTCTTTTATGACTTTAATCAAAGCTTTGAAAACACTAATTGAGATAATATCTACAAATCAGCAATCCAGCCAGTGCATCCTCATCAACAGCTTTATAGCCTATATTCGAATCCTGCTGGACTAGAAGACTGTGCAGATAGCCTGGAATGTGACCTTCGGGCACTGGGCTCTACATTGTGACTCTTTCCAGACAGACTCTTACCAGCCTGAGGACTCACATGGTAAGTAAGGCTGGTTGGGCTGAAGCATTGGGAATTACCCCACAATTGGTATGGTAGGACACCATTTTAAAGCTTCACACTGCTGCCATTTTGCTGTGGTAACAGTTAAGGCTGAAGGAACTGAGCACTGATGTTATTCACTAAAAAGAGTGTTGCACTTGTTATCCTGCCAATCAGCCTATATTAAGCAAATTCCCACGGCTGTTTCTGATTCTAATGTTTTTTGTGTAAATCAACTTGTCTAATTCCACTTCTACCTACAGTGGCTTGGTCACCACCAACCACCTAGGACTCTTTTCATCAATAGCTGCTTGGGTTTGTGAGTGCATGAGGCCTTGCCTCATTTTTCTGGGTCTAATTGTTAAACACTAATGCCCTGTACACAAGACTGGTTTTGCCGTCGGAATAAACTCTGAAGGTTTCTCCGATGGAATTCCATTCAAGCGGTCTTGCCTACACATGGTCAAACCAAAGTCTGGCCATCAAGAACGCGGTGACATACAACACTTACGACGGGAATAGAACAAGAAAGTTCAATAGCCAGTAGCCAATAGCTTCCGTCTCGTACTTGCTTCAGAGCATGCGTAGTTTTTGGTCCGTTGGAACAGCATACAGATGAGTGGTTTTCCCGATAGGAATTGGTTCTGTCAGAAATATTTAGAACATGTTACATTCCTAGGTCCGTCATAATTTTCGAAAAAAAAAAAGTCCGATGAGGCATACACAGGATCGGAATAGATGATGAAAAGCTTGCGTCTGACTTTTTCTGTCGGACATTCCACTAATGTGTACATGGCTTTTGTGGTGCAACAGGTCTTTTCAGTGGGTGACCTTGGCCCATACAGCAGTTGTTCTTAGGGGCAATTTCTCTGTATCCACAGAAAGGGCCAATGCCTGTATCCTAGATCATGTGTCCCTAATACTATAGGACCATTGTCATCTGAGTGTTATAAAGACCTCCCATATGTCCACAAGACCTTTAATATCCACTTTGGATTTTTTTATTGGTTTGTGCAAAATTAATGGGCCAAGCTGCTTACAGATGCTCTAATCATGGTTCAAGTAATCTCATTCTGACCATATTGGACCTCTACTTTTATGTATACCTGAGGCTCTGATGATTCAGAATTGCACAGTCATCTACTGAAAGGACTGTATTTTAGAAATCTCCATATGACTCAGATTTACAAGGATTTTTTTACAGCTCTTATAGCTGCAATGACATTTTCTATACACTCTGCAAGTAAAACATTCCTCTATGAGGAAGGAAAGCAACCTATGCAATGCAATGTAAGGGGGCCTTTTCCTTTTGAAAAGGAATTTATTGATAATTGGTTTCTGCCCACTGCCAACACCCTAGTTATCCAACTGAATAAGTACACTACTAAACAAGCTGACTATGTTCTTAACCTTAGGGATTTCAGTGACAGATCACTGAATTTCCTATGTTGTATCCCACCTATAGCAAATATGTGTTTATTGCTATTTAATCTATGTTATCATTGTTCTGATGTATACTGAAATCTAGTGGTAGTTCAGCACCACAATTTATTTATCTATTCTGTATTTTGTTTCTCCCTCTGTTCTACCCTCCTGTTATAGTTCTAGTTAGATTAGTTCCAGCATTAGTCATCACAGGCACAAGGTAAAGTATAAGGTCCTTGCCCTTACACTTTAAAAGACTGGATGAACATCCTCTGTACTGTCTAATTTAAAATAACATTTTGTTGGATTCAACATATCACTTATTGGCAGCATAGCAGTGAATGGGCTAAATTGTTGACTATGACCTATTTTAGGGAACAGTAGTTTTTTTGCTGTTTCATGGGCATGCATAATTTCTAAGCTTGATATATTTGGTACTCATTATTCAATGCAACCCCCTCTTGTTTGTATGTTGCTAAAATACACTTTAGGGTGCTTTTTTTAGGTAAAATATAGATTTGATAAATATCAGCACAACTATTGTATGACATAAAAAATTGCAACTGCCACTGTTTTAGCTACAGTTTCTCTGCTTTCAGAATATATATAATTTTTTGGAGTTCGACAGTATCATCTGGCCTAAAATGTTCATTTTGTGTGCAAAAAAAAAGCTCTGGCAGTGAAGGGGTTAGGGCAGAAGTGGTAATTAAAGTATTTTAAAATAAATTGAATGCAAAAATAGACTATATATATTTATTAAGAAAATGTAAACAGAAGTGGAGTTTGTGGCCATAGTAACCAATCAGGTTTTATCTGTTATTTGTTTTGAAAGATAAAACTGGAACTTTGACCCCTTAAGAAAGGGTACAACACTGAAGGGAATACTGATATTTTATGAGATATTACAATGATCGACACAAGAAGGCAGTTTCTCTTAATAACCATTTGGAAAGAATAGTTTGGGCATTTCTGAGCATGCTTATAACTTAAATCGTATTTTAAAAGAAACACATCTCCACTGGTCCCATAGCACTGGCCTTGATGCTGACAGTAACATTGCTGCCACACACTGTCAGGCAAAAGAGCAATCTACCACCTCACTGCTTAAAAAGCCCTATAAGTCTCTGAACGAACCTTATGATTTCATGGAACCTTTGTTGAAAATTGCTGTATTATTGAGTGTGCTTAAAAGGGGATATGTGTTTGCAATCTGACAAACCTGTGTTATAGAACCCTCTGAGCAGCTGAAAAAATATCTCAACATTTTGTATTATTTGCTATGAAGCAGTAAAACAGCTTTTAATAACTTTAATAGGTGTTTTTGTCATGTTTTATTGCTATCCAAATATTAGGATTTTACTAAAACTGATTTTTTTGAAATGTAACTGTTGTTATAATCACAGATGTTTTAGAGATCCAAGTCTTAAGGTTCTTTCATACAATATGTTGAAAAAAAGTACTAAAAATGTTTTGTTCTAAATGTTTTTCTGTTTTTGAGCAGATATATAATTTTGTACTTTTTCCATGATGCATAGCTGTTTTAGCATAGCATTTGACAATAGTGATTCATTCTCTGATGCCTTGAAAAAAAATTTCTCTGCGGTAACTGATAAAGAAAAACGCCAGATGATTATAGTGGCACTACCAATATTTTCAGTACATCTCTAGTGCACAACTTTGCAATTTTCCAGATAGTCTGTATACATTCTCTATATTGTTGTTAAACTGTTTATCGAGTGTCTCACAGGGCTTTTGCTAACAGGTGTCAAATAATTCTGTATTGTCCTTTTGACTCTTGGTGCTTCTGTATGCTTTCTCTGGCCTAGCTTGAAACAATGGTTATCCAACAGGCTTTATACTGCCAATCAGTATAGGGGTCTGCACTAATAGTTAAGGATCTGGAAGTGTGCCCAGATACCCTGGTCATCAATAACTATTTTTTCTTTAAATTTAATGGACTAATGCATAAAAGCTTAACATGAACATTTCCAAAAATAAAGTCTTGCAATAAACAGGGAGCACAAACCCTCCTTGCCAAGCGTTTCTCTTTTAATAAAACACTGTTAGACTGCATCAATCTATTGTACACAATTACAGAAGAGTTACTGGTATTTGTTTGCATTTAGGCTTCAACAAAATACTGCATTAACCATTTGGTGCCAAAAACAAATGTAAACCTTAATTTGACCTTTGGGCAACCCCTTACAATGTACTTCTTCCTCCTAAGCACTTAAACTTAACTCCTAAATAACCCCTAACACTTAACCATTAATGTCAACCTAACTTAACCCTTAGCCTAACACCTAAAATGAACCCATAACACATAACGTGAACCTGAAGTAAAAAAGTGAACATTTGCTATATTAAAATGAATACCTAAAATTATTATTTATTTCTGAAACCCTGTACTTACATGTGTCTTGGAAGAGTACCATTTGGTTTTGAATTCCATCAGTGTGTTCCTATGCATTAAGCTTGTATATGCATTATTTAATAGACATGTGCACACTGAAATATTTCGTTTCGGAATTTCGTTTTCGTCCAAAAAATACATTTATTTAGTTACTCCCGAAATTCGTTTTTATTTATTTCGGTTTTCGTTAAAAATTGCATTCGTCCGAAAATCCTAATTAAGGTCGAATCTGTCATTGAATGCTTATGGTGTCTGTCGAATGTTCAAAGAAGATTCGACGGAGCAGCTAAACTGTGCAACGCCATATAGTTTACCTGCTCTGTCGAATCTTCTTAGAACTTTCAACAGACACCATAAGCATTCAATGACAGATTCGACCTTAATTAGTTCTAGCTATTTTACTGCTCCTCCTCTTTGGTTACAATCAGCCAATAACATTCATCATCATTATTATTTTTATTTATCTTTCCTCCCCTACGTCGAATCTTTCCTCCCCTACGTCGAATCTTTCCTCCCCTACGTCGAATCTTTCCTCTCTACGTTGAATCTTTTCTCTCTGTGTAGAATAATCTTGGACTAATAGAGCTAAGGTTAGGCACATTCGACCACAGGTTTGATGGACAGATTGTTATTGTCATCATCATGTCGAATCTCCTATCTATAACGAACTGTTGTAGCAACGAAAACGAAAATAAAGCATTTGTTTATGTCGGATCTTTCGTTTTTCGGACTCTGCACTTTCGTTATCGTTTGTTAAAACGATAACGAAAATACCTGAAATTCTGACGAAAATGCATTCGGACGAAAACGAATGCACATGTCTATTATTTAATGCTGGATCATCTAAGCCACTGCTGCCTTTAACTGCCAGTCTTATGAGATTTGCAGCAAGAGTTAGTGACAACAATGCAATGCTCACTGTTTTCCTTGCTGGGGAGAAAGTTGTACCTGAAG